>NC_143032.1:72685500-72841000 GCF_057628025.1 Oncorhynchus mykiss
AGCATCAGAGCTTAGAGAAGCCTAATTACCGTGACTAAATGGTGGAATTTGACTGCCTTCAAGACTCATGACTTTTGCCTTTGGTGCAAAAAACAAAAAACAGTGGACAAAAACGGGGCTGTTTTTTTGATGAGAGGTCGTGCAGGCTAACAGGTGGGCCACAAAGGCAAATAACGGTGCTGTACAACAGTGGTGTGCAGAACGGCATCTAGGAACACATAACTCATCAGTCCTTGGGCTATTGCAGCGGATGACCACACCAGGTTGCACTCCTATCAGCTAAAAACAAGAATAAGCAGCTCCAGCGGGCACGCGATCACCAGCATTGGACAACTGAGGAGTGGAAGAACATTTCCTGGTCCAACAAATTCTGGTTCTTGTTGTGTCATGCTGACGGCAGAGTCAGGATTGGCGTAAGCAGCATGAGTCCCTGGCCCCATCCTTCCTGGTGTCAACGGTGCATGCTGGAGGCAGTGGTGTAATGGTGTGGGGAATATCTTCCTGACACACGTTAGGCCCTTCGATAGCAATTGACGAACGTTTCCCATGCCCTCAAAAATTGTAGCTGTTCTGGAGACAAAGGGGGTTCCGACCCGGTACTAGATGGGTATACCTAATAAACGGTATATTATAGCATATAGTTGTATACCAGTAATATGAATGTATTGTTGTGTTCAAAAATATATATACACTACAACAAATTAAACACATTTCATAATAAAAGTTAAAAGGATATTTTTTTTAAAGTGTGAATAACAAATAGTAATTTTTGTTTTACCTAAATCTCTCAATAAATAAGAACAAAAATACATTTGAAAACATTTAATTTAATTTAGGTAAAATAATAAAATAAGACATTGAAATACAATTCCAGTCAACAAAAAAAAAACAATGCAAAAACATAATTCCTTACATGCATTCCTATCCATTAAACTAAGTTCTCATTGATCTGTATTTCAGAAGATTGATCCTATTATATGAATAACAACAGGAACACAGCAGCCTAAATTAAGACACTAGCACTAGTGAGGCAAACAACGCTGTTCCAACATTGTTAATTCCTGGGAAAATTAAAAACCTCCTGCAAACTCCCCCATCTAATCCTGGCTGGAATGTCTCCGGTCGTGTTCTAGGAATGACATGGAGTTCTGACGCAAAGGAGTACAGAGCACAGCAGGTGAGACGGAACTCTGGAACTATGGTAACTCTGGAACACTGGAACACTGGATGGAGTGTTCTGTGTATTCCGTGTTCTATGGAACTTGAGCCGGCACACTGTATATTCCAACAAGACCTTTTCAAAACCAAAAGCCAACCACACAGAGAGAAAAACACTACTCCTAACGTTATGTCTGAAACAAGAATGTGTGCCTATTCATTGCCACAAGAAAATGTTTAGAGCAGTACAGCTGCAGACATTTAAATCAAATAAAGTCTGAATGGCCTTGTTTTGTTATCCAATTACATTATTTCATGTGTCTCATGACTATTTCTGCTCTGTGACTGACCCACCTCAATCTAGTGAAATATTGGCATAATCACAGATTCATTTGAGATTATTTTATATTCTCAGTAAGACTACCCTTCGCACAGTTTCTTTAATCACACATCTGTTATTTCGGGCCATTTTATATACAGTTGAAAATTCTAAAATCTCTTGTCATGTATGGCTGTATAGTTTGGCTCAAAAATGGCTGCCAGCATTACCCCTTTGTATATGTCTGCTCGAAACGCTGGCGCAACATCTGTATTTCTCCTCACTGAACCTCCATATTTTTTTTTGCTCACGTGGCTCTGTCTCACTCACTTGTACGGCGCATATACACACACAGAGGGAGAGAGTGGGAGCGAGAGAGCGAGGGAGAGGGAGAGAGGGGGAGAGAGGAAGAGGGGGAGGGAGAGGAAGAGGGGGAGAGAGAGAGAGAGAGAGAGAGAGAGAGAGAGAGAGAGAGAGAGAGAGAGAGAGAGATACAGTTGCCTATTAGCCAGCCGTCAGTCAGCAAGGCCAGCCACAACACTGGGCCTAACCCTAACACAGTGCATGCTGAGTCACCCCAGCAGGAACCCCCAAAACCCAAGACTTATTACGGACACTTCTACTAGCAATCTCTGGGAGAGAGAGAGATAGGGAGGCAGAGAGACAGAGAGAGAGAGAGAGAGAGACACAGAGAGAGGGAGGCAGAGAGACACAGAGAGAGAGAGAGAGAGACACAGAGAGAGAGAGAGAGAGAGAGAGAGAGAGAGTGAAATATTGGCATAAAGAGAGAGAGAGAGAGAGAGAGAGAGAGAGATACCGTCAGTCAGCAAGGCCAGCCACAACACTGGGCCTAACCCTAACACAGTGCATGTTGAGTCACCCCAGCAGGAACCCCCAAAACAGACAGAAAAAAGAGACAGAGTTAGAGAGAAGGAAAGAAAGAAACAGAGAGAGAGAGAGAAAGAGAGAGATGGGGGGAAGAGAGAGAGAGAGGGAGGGGGAAGGGGGAGAGAGAGGTAAAGAGAGAGGGGGGAGCGAGAGAGAGAGGGAGAGAGGGGGAGAAAGAGAGAGAGAGAGAGAGAGAGAGAGAGAGAGAGGAGAAAGAGAGAGAGAGGAAGAGGGGGAGCGAGAGAGAGAGAGGGAGAGGGAGAGAGGGGGAGCGAGAGAGAGAGGGAGAGAGAGAGGGGGAGCGAGAGAGAGGAAGAGGGAGAGAGGAGAGAGAGAGAGAGAGAGAGAGAGAGAGAGAGGAAGAGGGGGAGAGGGGGAGAGGAAGAGGGGGAGAGGAAGAGGGGGAAAGCGAAATAGAAAGGAGAAACTGGGGAAAGAAAAATGCGTGTTTCTCAAACACCTCACAAACAACCAGATCAAGTCTCAACATCAATTATCTATTCCCCCAAACACCATGCCACTACCACACCACAGCACACCACCATTAGCCCCCAAAAATATTTAGGAAAAAAATGATTTATTGCATTTCACAATTCTGACTGGAGTTTTGTACCAAACAAAGAGCATTGAAAACGGAAGTGTGTAGTGATCCTTAAAGAAACTGTAGCCCCAGACCCCGTTCATCACTTCTGTTTATACAGTGGGCTTAGGGCACTTTGGGGTCTCCCCTTAAGTCTGTCTTATCTCATTAGCCTTTAAAAATGATTAATATGAATGCCCAAGCTTTCTAAGAAAGGAGGGAAGGAGGGAGTAGAGGAAGAATAGAAAGATGGGGGTACTTGAGAGGAAGAGGTTTTGTGTCTCAGGACAAAGAGCTGATGGCTTTTTAATCCTCTCAGTGACTCCATGTTCATACCCTGGGTAGCAGCAGCAGGTATGGGACAGGCTGGGATAGGCTGCGTTGCTTTAAAATACCTGGGTATAGGGGCTTCACTCTGAAGAGATTTTGGGTGTAGAAAATGTACATAGAAAATTAATCTCCACAACTTGAGCTCCACAACAAAATATGAACTCTACTTCTTAAAAATAGCAAAGCCGTTGTTGAATGTGTGTGTGGTATGTTCTGCGTACACTCATGTTCCGTTCTGATGTCATATAGGGTTATCTGGGATAATGTTTGCATTATCCAGCCAACCAAAGCCGGGCCATGAGCAACGGGTGAGGATGGAATTAGTGAAGAGAGGCAGAAATGCCTGGAAACTGAGGTGTGAAGCAAGTGATGAGGGGGACAAATAGAAGGGTGTGAGGGGTATACAGCAGCCTGATCACTAAAATAAGACTTCAATTTCGGATATTTCAAAAGGTTGAGAACATAGATATATGCCTTCATCTGCAAAAAAAGTTGATAAAAGAAACGATTGTGGGCATGATCTCGTGATGCTCAGAGCCGAAGCGCGTTGCTTAGACCACTTGCATACTTGATGATACTTGATGGTAATAGCTCGTCGTTTTTTTATTTTGTTTTAAGCCTTCCCAAACCATATCCCTAACCTTAACCATTCGAAATGAATGCCTAAACTCTTAACATTTGAGTTGTTTCTGTTTTAACCTGTAACCACACGGAATTAACCCTGTAACCCTGTAACATTTCGAAGGGAAACTATGAGATCTTGCTGTATATAGAGCCACCTCCTAAACACTCTCCTCAGCCTCGGTTATAACACTCTGCCTTCCCCCATCTCCTCCTCTTGTCTCTTCCTCTCCTCAGTGAACGTGCTAAAACTTCAGCTGTGGCCCCCACTCCTGCCTCATCAACCCTTTCAACTGCTCCATCTCCCTTCTCTCCCTCCGTTTTAAGGGCATGCCTACTTTCAGCCGAGAGAGAGAGGACAGAGAAAGGAGAACAATGACTGCCTTTCAGCCTGTCAGAATCCGGCCAGAGGGAGAGACTCGATCGCTGCTGCGTGCGCGCGCACGTGTGTAGGTTGTACTCGGAGGGAGTTTGGAAGCGGCTTAACTGTTTTGTGGTGCCTCTCTCCAGTTCAAGCAGCGGGGGCTAAGCGAGGTGAAAGCGTTGTGTATGTGTTTGTGTTTAGGGACATGGAATTGAGAGGGGAAATATGAGGGGGTGTTCATATTCAAAACAATGTCTGGCCCATCGACTGATATGCCAACACCCGCATTATCTACGCTAGACTGAAGCAGACACACAGACCAACATCCTGCTTCCAAAACCCACAAGCTGAGACTGGGCTTTCAGTGGCTCTGACTGACTGTATACAGGTGTGGAGGTGGATATACTCTGTGACAAAGGTACAGGAGGATAAAAACAGTATATTCCCTTAACACTTTGTGGAGCAACAACATATTCTGTATTTTTATTTAGGCACCTGGAACTACAGTACAATAAGATGTGCTAGCGTTTCCTTCTTGAATGTAATATTCTTCCCACATAGAAGCAGTACTCAGTAATGCATGGGCTCTACTCATGGAGATGGACGTTTGGGAATAAACCCAGCACACCATTACAGTCAGACTGAGGAGAAGGGAAACCATGACCAAGGCTGCTGGCTGTTCTAACGGTGGTGACATTTCCTTCTTTAAAACACGTGTCTCTCTCTCCCTTGTCATTTACGAAGGCCTACACTGTCAATTAGGTATTTGTTCTGGAGATGTGACGTCTTCTAGGATACATTCTCCACACTGCTCCCCAACCCAGCTAGAACAACATCCACTCACTCCCCCGCACCGCCAAGCCAGTCAGCCCCAAAGTTAAATAAGGAAAATGTCTGTGAATGTCCGAAGTCAGTGTACCATGAAAGGAATTATCTGTGGAAAATGGGTCTGGCAAAACCCAGGGTCTCAAATGGTTGGTCTCGGCCCGTCACATTTTCCAATTGCACAGAAAAGGGTGATGACAACAAGAAAATCAATCATTCAATCATGCCCTTCTGGTCTTTTCATGCAAATGTTGTTATTGCGTCAAAATGCAATTGAACTTTGAGTGTAAATGAGTTTAACAGCGGAACACAGAAAACAAATCAAGCAAGACTAAATGAGCTTGTTGACATCAAATAAATGAATAAAGAATTGTACTACACTTGATCAAAAGTGAGAAAAAAATGTAATCACAAATAAATTAATTTTTCTTGGCGTTAATTTAAAAAATATATATGTCTATGCACCTCAGCATAAATGTAACATATCCAAAATAGACACAGAACATAAATGTCTCTATGTTGACACAGGGCATAAAGAACTGCTGCCATGGGTGCCAATGTTGAGTTGCTGCATGTTCCAGTCAACCTGTCAAAACTGAAACAATGCATTGAGCCATGCAATCACCCTACACTCAACAGGAAGAAGAGGAGCAGTGTGGACAGGAAGGAAATGATTGGAGGGGTGGAGGGCAGGAGTGTCCATGTCTGAGAAATTCCTCACAGATTGGGGTTTGGAGTATGGGGGGGGTGAGCGAGCCGCACAATAGCGCCCACATCTGGTCTGGGAAGGTAGATCACTCCATGCCACTACCAGCTGCTTCCAGACCTCCCCCTCAAAAAATGTGTGTGGATGGGGGGGTACTCTGCTAGGCAGGGAGGAGGGTGGGGGGTGAACTGTGCTAGGGAGGGAGGAGGGTGGGGGGGTACTCTGCTAGGCAGGGAGGAGGGTGGGGGGTGAACTCTGCTAGGGAGGGCAGAGGTTGGGGGCGTGTACTCTGCCTGTGGTGGGGGGGGAGACCAAGGTTAGGGGCAAGGACTGGGGGCGAGGGCCTCTACAGCTCCAGGCAAAGGCATAATGCCCATAGACATATAACGCATAGAATAGACATATTCCTAAAATTGTAATTCACAGCTTTAGAGAAACAAGGACAAAAGACAGCATGCGTTAACGATAAACTGCATCTAACATCTACCCCTGAGAACTGGTCCAGATTCATTTGTGGTCTTTAGATCTATATGTAATGGTTAGAGCTGGGATAGGGAGATCTAGTCCAGAATCAATTTTGAAAGAGTATACCAAAGACCTTTAAAATGATCCCCTCTTTCCTATACCTCAGAGAACCCTGAAACACAGAAACTATACTCAGACCTGGGGGAAATAAAGACAAAACTCAGGGAAACCGGACAGGGGAAAAGTTATTTCTATCAATGTTGTGACAGAATTTTATAAAAGTATAGTATACGATCGGACACATGTGGGTGTTGCGTAAGCTCATTAATGTATTAGGTCAATATATTTGTCAAATTAAAATAAACGGTATTAACAGGCTTTGTCCAAAAGCAGTAAATGCTATTTTGCCTGAAAAAAAGTCATTTGCATTCATATCACAAAGGATCCTCCTCTTAGGGTCAAACTTTTTCATGAATCCTTCGGGCAACTGTTTGATTTAATAATATGTCACACCTACGTTGTATCTCTACTGCTCTTTCCCTCCAACGCCCTCTCTTTCCCTCCAATGCCCTCTCTTTCCCTCCAACGCCCTCTCTTTCCCTCCAACGCCCTCTCTTTCCCTCCAACGCCCTCTCTTTCCCTCCAACGCCCTCTCTTTCCCTTCTCTCTAGCTTTCTCTTTCCATTTCTGTTGAGTCTACCCTGCTGTTGCAGACGCTGCAGGGATGAAATAACGGCAGAGCAAGAGGTCATTAACGAGAACTAATCAGCCTTCAGTCAGGGAGGGAGGGAGGGAGGGAGGGAGGGAGGGAGGGAGGGAGGGAGGGAGGGAGAACCAACTGATGGAAAAATAAGTCTGAGGGTATAGAAAAAGAACAACAGGGCAGAGGAGAGTGAATGTTTGGGGGGGCGTGGGGTCAAATTTATTTTAAACTAAAAAAAAAACACTATTACATTGGAAAATCTTTCATGTAAGTAAATATGCTATTAAATAGGACAAGGAATTGTAATCTAAAAATATAAGTAATGTAAATAAACAAGGACGTATAGTGTTTTGATCCCTGGACTAGTCTCCTGGATACGGGGGTGTGGAGACCGGCATTCCCTCTACAGTCTGAATATGTACTGTGTCTGTGTTAGTCCACAGTCAGCACACACACAGCGACAGATAGTTTGTTACGTCCCGTGGCTCGGTGATAGGTAATGAGAAGTCCAACCGGGAGAGACGTAATTATGAGATGTTTGCGAGAGTGTGGAGGAGAGGGACCAAGCCCCTGGTGACCTTCTGGCCCATTCTTCACATAGCACAGAGACATGCACAGAACGGCCTGAAAGCTATGAGTGAGGCCAGCAGATCGGGTTTGGGGTCAATACCATTTTAGTTCAGTCCATTCAGTCCAAATGTACTTTTGTAAATCTCTCTCTCACACACACACACACATCAAAGTTCTCTGGCAGACTTATATATATTCATGTCTCTCTCTCTGTGTGTGTGTGTGTGTGTGTGTGTGTGTGTGTGCGTGTGCGTGTGCGTGTGTGACCTCTCTAGCTAGCACTAGTTGGGTCCATGGAGGGACTCCTGAAATATCTAATTGTATTCATTCATTTTCTGGTCACCAGTGTGGGACAGAGACAGAGTGGCCTACAGCTACGGGGGAGAGGGGAGTTGAAGGAAGAGCTCTCACCAGCAGGACAGCAGGAACCTCCTTAGAGAAAACAAAGTGACTAAATACACAAGGTACTGAGATAAAGAAAGATAGAAAGAAAGAAAAAGAGTGAATAATAGGTAGAATCCTGGGAGAAAAAAAACTTTCCATCAAGGACATTAGAAATAATCACAGGGACAGAGAGAGAGAGAGAGAGAGAGAAAGAGAGAGGAAGAGGGGAAGAGAGGGGGAGCGAGAGAGAGAGGGAGAGAGAGGGGAGCGAGAGAGAGAGAGAGAGCGAGAGAGAGAGCGAGAGAGAGAGAGAGAGCGAGAGAGAGAGCGAGAGAGAGAGAGAGAGAAAAAAGAAAAAGAAAAAAAGAGGAGAGGAGAGGAGTATATAGACATAATATGACATTTGAGTGTAATGTTTACTGTTCATTTTGTATTGTTTATCATCTATTTCACTTGCTTTGGCAATGTTAGCCTATGTTTCCCATTCCTATAAAGCCCCTAAATTGAAATTGAATTGAGCGAGAGAGAGAAAGATTCACCAGAGTAATTACGCAGTTTCAAGGTTCTAGGTCTCCTGCCCAAGGTGTGAAGTATCTAAATGCTTTCTTCACTTTGGGTCAACAGAGCTTGTAGGAGAGCCTCCAGTCTGCTCCCATACACCACTGAACTGTAGATGCAGTCGTGTGAAGAAGAAACACCTCCACTAGCAGATAACAAAGGACTATGATTTCTCCACACTTCCCTTTGGGGACTAATATTTGATTGTTTTCTGTTTGTGAATCAGGTTGACCGTCAGCCTACTGATTGGGATCTTCATAGAGCTTTGATGGAGAGGTCAATACACTTAATATACACCCTACTCCATACAACACCGCTGGCTCATACAGATATAGAGAATACATATTTATTTACTGAGGCATCTGTAACTAAATGTTTGCTCTCCTGTCGTTCTAGTTTTCTGACTCTGCCCTACAGGGTTTGCTAATGTAACTTGCTAGCTAAGTGGTTAGCTTGCAAGAGAAAGCTTCTTGGTTACAGCAGAGACAATCAATCCCCTCCTGGATCAAGATCCCTGCATCCTAAACATTTTTTGGGGAAAGGAATAGCGGCCTTTGAGTGCACTGCCAGTAATCCCATACCCTGGTATGGTACAGGAACCGTACGAAGGTATGAACCTCTGGATACCACCCAACACTAGTTCAGAGTCAAACAAACTTGATTAGTGTAAGTAGAAGAAGATGACTAACATTATTAAAGCCTGTTTCCTGTCCTCGGGCTAGTCAGGAGTTCCGAAACAAGACGAGGGAAACAACCTATAACTCGATTTCACAAGTTCAACACTATTGGAGCTAGCTCACGTCTCCACAGAGTTCTGTTTTGCTTTCCTTCAATTTCAACTTGAGATTTACAGTAAATTTACTCAAACGTTTTAATTTCTGTAGCCTCATTTTTTCCTCCACTGGAAGTAAGCAAACTGTCAGCACATCTGGAGTAAATCAAGCGGTCCACAGAACCACCAGTCAAAGTCTTTGTGAAAAATGTGCACCCTAATGAAACTGTGTCTATCAGCGTAACACATCAGACTGAGCTCAAATTTGTGTTACTTCTGTTGAACAAAGCGGCACACAAATAAACAACTGGCTTAAGCTGGAGTGTAGAGCTGGACCACAGCGGTCATGATGGAGTGTACCAGCACTCGGGATACCTAGTCTAAGGCTAGAATGGCCCCAGCTCAACTAGGTCCCTACGCGTCTACCCTGACCACTAATTTCTTTCAGTATTTTTTCAGAAACTTCTAAATGAATATAAATAGTTTTTAAATAATGTCTATGTAGCTATGATAAAATACTTTGTATGTTTTTGGAGAATAAGCTTAGGTGATCCATTCAGCAAATACTAAATAATTTTGGCATTTGAGTGAGTGAACAGCAACAACTTAATTGGAAAAATTCAGACAAGGGTTAATATATAGTCATGCAAAAAGCCAAATACTGTTTAGCAATTAGAATAACACATGAAATAAGCTAAATATGACAAGTAAATACACGTTTGACTATGTGAAGTATGATTGGCTGCTGTTAAGTTTTCCAGAAAATGTGATATGACATGTACAGTATGACCCTCTGTATTTGGAAAATGTCAAAAGCTACACTTTGTATGCTATGGCCTCAAGGAAATGTAAACGTCAACCTCCGCTGACCTTAGTCTCACTATGTAAAACTAATACATGGGTGCTTCATTGTAGCCTACAATATATTAGGAATAGACACCACATCTTAATCCTATACTAGATAACTATGTGAAACTTGACCAAATGCAGTCGGTTCTCTCTCTCAATCAACTTCAATTCTGTTTTAAATGAGTCAATCAAAAAAAATCCACACAAAAAAATATGTATTTTGCACAATGCTTGCTGATATCAACTACTTTGTGGAAAAGTTGTAGAATATAATGTATCATAACGTAGGCTACATGTCCAACATCCTTACTAAATATTCAATAAAATGAAGTTCATTAAATAATGTGATATCTAATAAATCAGTTAAGTGGGGTTAGTCGTGGCAAAATGAGGACATTGGTTTGTTTACGAATTTGTCCTTCAATGTAAACTATCAATGTATCACGGTTGCCAAACTATTCTGGCCATGGGCTAATACGTCTGTGTATACGTTCTACATTTCATATATTGATTATCAACTTGTTTTAACGTTTGTGGTTTTAGACAGTATGACAATACCTACATTGTATGCTATGCTCGCACGAAGTAGATTACTTTAGCGCAGCAAAAATTGCTGCTTTCGCAACCAGTCAACCTACAATTGAATTACAGTATGTTCATATTAATTAAATATCAATGATTTAACCATTTAAACCTATGAATCATAATAATTGCATAATTATGTCATTCAAAGTCGGTGAGAACATTTTGGGGAAATATTACAGATGAGCTTTTTCACTGGATTAAAACATGTTTTCCGAATAAGAACAAGTGGATTGGATTTGTGAACAACGCATATCATGATCAAATTCAAAGACAAGAGATTAAACGACTAAATTAAGTGCAACCTATCAGCATAGCGAGGCTTTATTCCTGGTTAAGTAGGCGTATTATTGATTTCTTATAAGCTTCTAAATTGGAAGAGCGACCCATAAATGTGCCCATGGCCTACAACTAGTGACAAAACATACGTCGTACAGATTTGAGCGCTTCCCGCTCACATGCTACATCTAAATTGTAATATTTTCGCACGGTCTTGCTGTTCTCGGAAATAGGAAATATGGGTTAATCATGGTGCCATTTTATCCGTGAATTGACAGCACTTGCTGAGTTTAATTCTGCTCATTCAAAGATGAGAGATGTAGGCTACATATACGTTGTAGGCCTAAGCCATCCAAGCAATGCAATGGTCCACGCATTATTCTACATACTCCAACGGTAGGCTTTACTACAAATCCATTCGAATTAACCCATAAATAATGTTTCATGATTTAACCGGGGCATATTCAGAAGACAGGCACGAGCGCCCAATTGATTCACAAACACGGAATGCAGACACTGGAACACGCAAGAGATTACTCTCCAACCGTGCGCTTTTCGGGTGACACGTCTCATAGGCTTATTATGACAATATTCTAGATTTGATCAACTTGACTTGATTACGGTTGACTGAAAACAATTCAGTGTAGACTGTATCCAAAATAGGTTAGCCTATATTCAACCTGTGCGCACAGGTTGTGTTCTGTTGTACCAATAGCCTACCCACATTTCTGGGAAATAGCCTTTAACCCATCAGAGAGAACTGTTCAATAAGCATTACTCTATACCTTAAATAAAAGACACCGTGCCATTTGTCTATACACACGCCCCGGCCAGTGGCGAGATCACAGAGACAACATCGACTCCCTTCGGCCCCACTGGCCGCTCTGAGTGACACCTACCTGGGGTTGGTTCGGTTCCAGAAGACGGCATACCGGTCGGCCACCACCTTGGAGCTGGGCTCCTGGCTGAATACACACATCCATAGCACCAGAAAGACAAATAGCACCATCTCCACTTTCAACATCACAACAGCAAAGTTCGGCACGTATTCCTCTTCGATGTGGGGTGACTGCACGATCTGTCAGTTCTAGGTACACTTCAGCTGGAGAGATGCCTTCTTTCGTTTACATTTGTGTGCCTTTTCTTTCCTCTGTCGCAGTTTATGGATGACAGAAAAAGGCAGGACAATTCAATACAACAGAAAATCGCTGTCTCCTACACCACTACGTGCTAAGGGCTTTGATAGCGCAACCTGCGATATAGATGACGCCTTGCTGGTCACTTTGTTAAAATTCATTGACGACGGTAGCAGGTGAAGTTATCAAATGCAAGTGTCACTGTGTGTAGTGCATCTCGCTCAGGTTCAGTGTCCGGGTTCAGTTTTATGTGTTCATGGGACGTCAGCTTTGAAGGCTCCAGGATAAGTCAAAATCACTCCTAGGGCAGACACTTTTTTTCACACAAATGTACAAAAAGGGATATCAATACATGCAGTCAGATGTATAAAACATTGATTAGAATGACCATCTAATACAGCAGTCTCTGTAAGGTCATGGTATGCGCTGAGCTGGATCCGTGTCAGGACTGTTCGCTGGGAATCAACAGCGCAGAGGGTAGGTCCAAGTCCAATAATGAGAAACGAAAAGAAGCAAGCTCGCGCTTTAGCTCGAGTCCGTCAGAGGTCAACGTTTTCAGAGGTGGAACTTTAGAAAGCCACATAGGCAACCCCCGGCTGCAGTGAAGTCGTTTATACGTAACGCTGTCTCACTGCTCTGTTCGCAGACTGGCCGTAAAAGGCTGCTCTCCTTTCTCAGCGCTGTCTTGAAAGTGTCACGGGTAGGTGGGGAGGAGTCCGTCCTCGAGCCTCTCTCATGCGCTGCTGCTGGGTGACAGTAGGGCAGCTTGTTTGCCCGGAACCCAAATGGCAGCATTCCACAGCATTCTCTTCATATATAACCATTGGAGAGAAAAAATAAAACACGCTTGATTCATGTGCTTCTTTCACCTGATGTTTAGATTCAACCGGACGAGAAGAGAGGGAAGGTGAGAGCAAAGGCAGTTCGTTGCTGACTGCCAGAGTGGGTTCGGTTACAGCCGACCGGAGGATAGTCCCATTGGTTTGAATTTTGAATGGGCGTCACACTAACAAAACAAGATCCCTCCCCTCCCAACCGAACTAATTCAATTACTGTGTGGAAGCTGAATGCACCGCTTGCACGGAGAGAAGGAGCCCGGGATAGGGACCGAGAGATACACTGTCAGATCACACTGATAAACGCACTAAGCAGGCTATTTAATTACCGAGCAAACGGACAGAGACCAAGAATCGAGTTACAATCTGTACCAACAGAGTGTGTGTGTGTGTGTGTGTGTGTGTGTGCGTGCGTGCACTTTCTCAGAATATAATTAGAATGAACAAAATACATATTGTTCGTCACGTTTGTAGCCCTGCGCATATATGATTTTGAAGTTAATAGATTTTTTAGCATCCTTTTTTTCCATTATGACATGACCCTCAGCAGCGGGTGGACATCCAACTTGTTGCGGTCAATGCAGCGCCCAGACGCCCCGTAGTGGAGACCAGGCAAACCAGCCTACAACAGGCACAAAGAAGTCATACTCATCTAATACATTTTCTCCTGATATAACTAACCATTCTCCATGCACTGTAATTTACAGATTTATAAAAGATATTGATAAGAGTTAAAGGTAAATTAGTAATCCGTTTGGATAACCTTATGATCGCTGGAGACAAACATCGAAAGTATGGTACTACTACTCTATTTGCAAAAATATGAAATCTTTCTGAAATCATTGACTTTAATGTTGGGAATCGTCATTGGTTTGAAAGGTGTCTCCATTTTTTATATTGTACTCTTTTGAACTTAACATTAATTTGGGTATTTAGAGCACTATATATTATAACATATAACTATATATATAACATTGAACAGACTGATCAACAGGGGTTGGGTTAATTGGGGAAGACACATTGCGGTTGAATGCATTCAGTTGTACAGCTGACTAGGTATCTCCTTTCCATTCCCTATGTCAATAACTACATTTTTACATACATGCAGAAGTAACTTCATATTTCCAAGCTCTCAACATTTGAAACTATTACGTCATTTAGCAGACGCTCTTATCCAGAGCGACTTATACTAGTTGGTTCATACATTTCCATACTGGTCCTCTGTGGGAATCAAACCCACTACCCTAGCGTTGCAAGCACCATGCTCTACCAACTGAGGCTCACGAGACCCTAACACAGTCAAATAGCAGCAAAACTGAACCTTATCAACATATTAACTTCCTGACAGTGAAGTTTATGAAATGCTGTGCTGTTTTGCAGAATTTAAATTGTATGACCTTTTTTTCGCAATGAGTCACGCCAAATTAAACCTTTTGGCACTCTCGAATGTTTAGCCTACATAGACTTACCCTGACTTTCTCCGTTTCCTATTTCTATCAGTATCGACCATTAGTAGGCCTAATGATAGCACATTTAACTGCCAATTTACTAGTTAATTGTTCCCTTCAGTTGGTATAACATTCATTTCATATCATTCCATTTAATTACATTGTTTCGTTTAACTTTGCTTCCTCTGTACGCTTTCACAGAGGTGTGGTTATAGCTGAGGATCAAACCGTTCATGTATAGAAAAATGACATGTAGGCTAATTAAATAATTATGGAGCGGAGCGCAGACCAAGCTGCAGTTTGAACCTGACGCATGGCCAGCCAGCGCATGACGCGCAATACTTTACATACTTTCTATTGTCAGTGCGGACAATTGACCAGGATATACTATAGTACACTATTCTCCCTATGTCATGTGCACTAATAATCCAACATTACCATGGGCTGAAGAACTGAATGTGGCAATTTTCATAACGAAACAAACACTGTTTTTTAAATGTCCTGCATAAACACATATTTTCTAAGTGATAGGGTTCACGAAAACTTCCCTTAACATACATAGCCTATTGTGAAATATCAGAATGTTTTTAAATCCACACGTGAATTCTGAAACGGAGATCAATAGGCATACGTTTTGATGACTATCTTTCATTGATCTCCATTCTGAAGGAATTCTCCATAGGCTACATTTTAAGGTTGTGCCGATCACATTCAAATTGAAGTTTAAATTGAAGTTACTCGGTGTTTAAAGGGATTGCTTTAGATAAATTAACAGGAAAAACTAATTTAACAAAAACTCCCTGATGAAATTGGTAAGCCACCCTGTGGGTGTGGTGTTTTCTGGGGTGTCTGGCAGCATTTGGAACTGCCTGATCTGAGGTCAAGAACGCCTATGCTGCCCTTCAGTCCCTTGACTTTATAGCCCCAATGGAGACATGGATCACCCCATAAAACACTGCTGCTGCTATTCTCCAGCTGCTATTTCTTCATCTGACTGTTTTCTCTCATAGTCTGAGACCATCTGGTCATCGTGGTAGAGATTTTCTATTTTCTCCCTCTCTCACCTATCCATATCCCAATTTGAATTCCATGCTGTCACTGTCACTTGTCCATTTAAGCTTAACATTGTTGTCATCTGTCGCCCACCAGGTGCCCTTGGAGAGTTCCTCAATGAGCTTGACACCTTGATAAGCTAATTTCCTGACGATGGCTCACCGCTCTTCGTACTTGGCGACATTAATCTCCGACTTCTGCCTTCGATTAATTTATTTTTTCCCCTCTTTGCCACTTTTGACCTCACCCTTACCCAATCCCCTCCAAATCACAAGATACGCTTGACCTCATCTTTACTAGAGGCTGCTCGGCTACTAATCTCACTGCAACCCCCTTCTAGGTCTCTGATCACTATTTTGTTTCCTTTTCTGTCTCCTTTTCCTCCAACCCTAACCCAGATGGTCATGCACCGTTGCAGTCTTCACTCTCTCACCCACTACTCTCTCCTTCTCTGTCCTATCATCTCCCCCTTCTGCTAAATCCTTTTCCCTCCTTTCCCCTGATTCTGCCTCTTCGACCCTACACTCCTCCCTTTCCGCATCCTATGACTCACATTGAGGAAAACTAAACTTCCGTAGGACCGATCATCCTTTCGCTCCCTCCTCTAACTTCTCTTCCTATGTATCTACTGCTAAAGCCACTTTCTAGCACTCAAAATGTCAAACCTCTGCTTTTAACCCTAAGATACTATTTTTCACCTTCTACCTCCTTAGTCCTCCACCCTCTCCCTCGTCCCTCTCTGCAGACGACTTTGTTAACCTTTCTGATCTCCCCATCCCGGATCCGGGTTCGTGAATACAGACTCAAGCTCATTACCATAACGCAGCGTTAACTATTCATGAAAATCGCAAATGAAATGAAATAAATATGCTAGCTCTCAAGCTTAGCCTTTTGTTAACAACACTGTCATCTCAGATTTTCAAAATATGCTTCTCAACCATTGCAAAACAAGCATTTGTGTAACAGTATTGATGGCTAACGTAGCATTTAGCATTAGCATTCAGCTGGCAACATTTACACAAAAAAACAGAAAAGCATTCAAAAAAATCATTTACCTTTGAAGAACTTCAGATGTTTTCAATGAGGAGACTCTCAGATAGCAAATGTTCAGTTTTTCCTGAAAGATTATTTGTTTAGGACAAATCGCTCCGTTTTCTGCGTCACGTTTAGCTATGAAAAAACCCCTGTGTCCAGGATTGTGTAAATCTATCAGCAAGCTCATTAGCATAACACAACGTTAACTATTTATGAAAATCGCAAATGAAATGAAATAAATATGCCATCTCTCAAGCTTAGCCTTTTGTAAACAACACTGTCATCTCAGATTTTCAAAATATGCTTCTCAACCATAGGAAAACAATCATTTGTGTAAAAGTAGCTAGCTAGAGTTAGCATTTCGCGTTAGCATTTAGCGTTAGCATTAGCGTTAGCATCCAGCACGCAACATTAACAAAAACATAAAAGCCTTCAAATAAAATCATTTACCTTTGAAGAACTTCTGATGTTTTCAATGAGGATACTCTCAGTTAGATAGCAGATGCTCAGTTTTTCCAAAAAGATTCCTTGTGTATTAGAAATAGCTCCGTTTTATACATCACATTTGGCTACCAAAAAAAATCCATAAATTCAGTCCTCAAAACGCAAACTTTTTTCCAAATTAACTCCATAATATCGACTGAAAACATGGCAAACGTTGTTTAGAATCAATCCTCAAGGTGTTTTTCACATATCTCTTCATTGATACATCGTTCTTGGAAACATGCTTTCTCTCCTGAATCCCAGGAGAAAATGCCTGCACCTGAAGATTACGCACAAATTTAGACAAAGGACACCGGGCGGACCTCTGGAAAATGTAGTCTCTTATGGCCAATCTTCCAATGATATGCCTACAAATACGTCACAATGCTGCTAAGACCTTGGGCGAACGACAGAAAGTGTAGGCTCATTCCTTGCGCAATCACAGCCATATAAGGAGAGAATGGAAAACAGAGCTTCAGAAATTCTGCTAATTCCTGGGTGATGCATCATCTTGGTTTCGCCTGTAGAATGAGTTCTGGGGCACTTACAGACAAAATCTTTGCAGATTCTGAAACTTCAGAGTGTTTTCTTTCCAAAACTGTCAAGAATATGCATAGTCGAGCATCTTTTCGTGACAAAATATCGCGCTTAAAACGGGAACGTTTTTTATCCAAAAATGAAATAGCGCCCCTAGAGCTCTAAGAGGTTATTAACCACTTTGAAAAAAAGGTTGAAAACATCCAGTACTCATTCACTCCAGTACTCATTCACACAGAACTACCCTACGCTTTGACCTCTTTCTCAAATCAAATCAAATCAAATCAAATCAAATTTTATTTGTCACATACACATGGTTAGCAGATGTTAATGTGAGTGTAGCGAAATGCTTGTGCTTCTAGTTCCGACAATGCAGTAATAACCAACAAGTAATCTAACTAACAATTCCAAAACTACTGTCTTGTACACAGTGTAAGGGGATAAAGAATATGTACATAAGGATATATGAATGAGTGATGGTACAGAGCAGCATAGGCAAGATACAGTAGATGGTATCGAGTACAGTATATACATATGAGATGAGCATGTAAACAAAGTGGCATAGTTAAAGTGGCTAGTGATACATGTATTACATAAGGATACAGTCGATGATATAGAGTACAGTATATACGTATGCATATGAGATGAATAATGTAGGGTAAGTAACATTATATAAGGTAGCATTGTTTAAAGTGGCTAGTGATATATTTACATAATTTCCCATCAATTCCCATTATTAAAGTGGCTGGAGTTGAGTCAGTGTCAGTGTGTTGGCAGCAGCCACTCAATGTTAGTGGTGGCTGTTTAACAGTCTGATGGCCTTGAGATAGAAGCTGTTTTTCAGTCTCTCGGTCCCAGCTTTGATGCACCTGTACTGACCTCGCCTTCTGGATGATAGCGGGGTGAACAGGCAGTGGCTCGGGTGGTTGATGTCCTTGATGATCTTTATGGCCTTCCTGTGACATCGGGTGGTGTAGGTGTCCTGGAGGGCAGGTAGTTTGCCCCCGGTGATGCGTTGTGCAGACCTCACCACCCTCTGGAGAGCCTTACGGTTGAGGGCGGAGCAGTTGCCGTACCAGGCGGTGATACAGCCCGCCAGGATGCTCTCGATTGTGCATCTGTAGAAGTTTGTGAGTGCTTTTGGTGACAAGCCAAATTTCTTCAGCCTCCTGAGGTTGAAGAGGCGCTGCTGCGCCTTCTTCACGATGCTGTCTGTGTGAGTGGACCAATTCAGTTTGTCTGTGATGTGTATGCCGAGGAACTTAAAACTTGCTACCCTCTCCACTACTGTTCCATCGATGTGGATAGGGGGGTGTTCCCTCTGCTGTTTCCTGAAGTCCACAATCATCTCCTTAGTTTTGTTGACATTGAGTGTGAGGTTATTTTCCTGACACCACACTCCGAGGGCCCTCACCTCCTCCCTGTAGGCCGTCTCGTCGTTGTTGGTAATCAAGCCTACCACTGTTGTGTCGTCCGCAAACTTGATGATTGAGTTGGAGGCGTGCGTGGCCACGCAGTCGTGGGTGAACAGGGAGTACAGGAGAGGGCTCAGAACGCACCCTTGTGGGGCCCCAGTGTTGAGGATCAGCGGGGAGGAGATGTTGTTGCCTACCCTCACCACCTGGGGGCGGCCCGTCAGGAAGTCCAGTACCCAGTTGCACAGGGCGGGGTCGAGACCCAGGGTCTCGAGCTTGATGACGAGCTTGGAGGGTACTATGGTGTTGAATGCCGAGCTGTAGTCAATGAACAGCATTCTCACATAGGTATTCCTCTTGTCCAGATGGGTTAGGGCGGTGTGCAGTGTGGTTGAGATTGCATCGTCTGTGGACCTATTTGGGCGGTAAGCAAATTGGAGTGGGTCTAGGGTGTCAGGTAGGGTGGAGGTGATATGGTCCTTGACTAGTCTCTCAAAGCACTTCATGATGACGGAAGTGAGTGCTACGGGGCGGTAGTCGTTTAGCTCAGTTACCTTAGCTTCTTGGGAACAGGAACAATGGTGGCCCTCTTCTCTCCTCTCTCTGCAGGAGACATCCTGCGACTAGTGAGGTCTGGCCGACCGACAACCTGCCTGCTCGACCCCATCCCCTCCTCCCTTCTCCAGACCATCTCTGGAGACCTTTTCCCATTTCTCATTTCCCTCATTAACCTGTTGAGTGTAGGGGGCAGTATTTTGATGTTTGGATGAATTACGTACCCAAATTAAACTGCCTATTTCTCAGGCCCAGAAGCTAGAATATGCATATAATTGTCAGATTAGGATAGAAAACACTAAAGTTTCCAAAACGGTCAAAATATTGTCTGTGAGTATAACAGAACTGATATTACATGCAAAAACCTGAGGAAAATCCAACTAGGAAGTGCCTCTTATTTTGAAAGCTCCCCGTTCCATTGCATGCCTTCCCTCCATTTAAAAAGATATCAACCAGATTCCTTTCCCTATGGATTCCACGTGGTGTGAACAGTCTTTAGACATAGTTTCAGCCTTTTATTCTGAAAAATGAGCGAGAACGATCACATCGCGTCAGTGGATGGCTGGGTGCCAGCAGAGTTTTGTATGCGCAACAGCTTGGAGCAGACATTTTCTCTCTCTCTCCTATTGAAAAAGCTACGGTCCGGTTGAAATATTATTAATTATTTATTGTAAAAACAACCTGAGGATTGATTATAAAAAACGTTTGACATGTTTCTACAAACCTTACGGATACTATTTGGAATTTTCGTCTGCCCCGTTGTGACCGCTCGAGCGTGTGGATTACTCAACAAAACGCGCCAACCATAATCTTTATGGAACAAAAGGAACATTTATTGTGTAACTGGGAGTCTCGTGAGTGCAAACATCCGAAGATCATCAAAGGTAAGCGATTCATTTTATTGCTTTTCTGACTTTTGTGACCAATCTACTTTGCTGCTAGTTGTTTGTAATGTTTTGTCTGCTGAGAGAGATATCCTTACATAAACACTTGGTTTGCTTTAGCTGTAAAGTTTTTTTGAAATCTGACACGCCAGGTGGATTAACAACAAGCTAAACTGTGTTTTTCTATATTGCACTTGTGATTTCATGAAAATTAAATATTTTTAATCATTTGAATTTGTCGCTCTGCAATTCAGAGGATGTTGATGAAAATGATCCCGCTACTGGGATGGGTGCACCAAGAAGTTAACTCATCCCTGACAACTGGCTGCATCCCCTCTGACTTCAAAATTACCCGAGTTCCTCCCCTCCTCAAGAAACCAACACTCAACTCATCCGACTTCAAAAACGACAGACCTCTATCCCTTCTTTCTTTTCCTTCCAAAACACTTGACCCTAACCAGTCAGGATTCAAGGCCATCATATCCATCATATCCTCACATGGTCTCTCCTATCACTGCAATGCAGATGACACTCAACTACTTTTCTTCTTTCCACCTTCTGACACCCAGGTGGCGACACGCATCTCTGCATGGTTGGCAGCTATCTCAACTTGGATGTTTGCCCACCACCTCAAGCTCAACCTTGAGAAGACAGAACTGTTCTTCCTCCCAGGGAAAGCCGCCCACTCAAAGACCTCTCCATCACGGTTGACAACTCCACAGTGCCGCCCTTCCAAAGTGCAAAGAACCTTGGCATGATCCTGGACAACACCCTGTCGTTCTCTGTAAAACATCAAAGCAGTGATCCGCACCTGCAGGTTCATGCTCTACAAAATCCATAGAGTACGACCCTACCTCACACAGGAAGTGGTGCAGGTCCTAATCCAGGTACTTATCTCCTCCCGTCTGGACTACTGCAACCCACTCTTGGCTGGGCTCCCCGCTTGTGCCATCAAACCCCTGCAACTTATTCAGAATGCTGCAGCCCGTCTGGTTTTCAGCCTTCCCAAGTTCTCTCATGTCACCCCACTCCTCCGCACACTTCCAGTCAAACCTCACATCCACTATTAGACTTTGGTGCTTACATATGGAACAGCAAGAGGAACTGCCCCTCCCTGCCTTCAGGCTATTCTCAAACCCTACACCCCAAGCCAAGAAATCTGTTTTGCCACCTCAGGTCTCTTGGTACTCACACTACTACAGGATGGCAGCTCCTGCTCAGCCCAGCCCAAGCTCTTCTTTGTCCTGGCACCATCTTCCAAAAACATCTGAAACCCTACCTCTTTAAACAGTATCTTAAGTAATCCTCCTCCTCACCTCGACCCCCCCCCCCAAAAAAAAAAAAAAACTTGACTAGAACTTGAGCTATACTTTGGGCTATATGCTAACTATGAGTACCAGGGGAAACTAACACAGCAGTTGATTCACTCACGGAGTGATGGCAAATGTTTGTTCGTTGGCTCTTTCTGAGCAGGGTTCGTTCCGCCCTCCTCCCGAGCAGGGGTTGCTTTTTGAAGGCTGGCTAAGTTGTCAACAGTTGCCTGCTGTCCCTCGATCCCACCGGCTCGGCTGCGTGGTAGCGTTGGGTGTAGGCTTTTGCAGTTGCATTGGGAGTGCCCCGTGTCTATACCTGCAGGGGACAGAAAACATACAATTAGGCATGTACTGGCCAACAATTGGAGTCACACTCACACCCTGGAAATAAGCACTTTCCTCAGGTAGTGCTATAGAGAGAGTTGTATGTTGATCTCTTGGTAGTCTGGCTCGGTTGTCAGTGGCCGCAATGTGTCAGGCCGGCTGGGTTGTAGCATTAGGTGTTGCCTATCGTGGAGTCATCGGGAGTGTTCCATGTCTGCAGTTGCAGGGAAAACAAAACATATAATTAAAGCATGTACTGGCCAACAATTGGAGTCACACTCAAATAAGTAGTGCTATAGAGATCATTGTGTCAGAGAGAGCAGAGAGGAGCAGCAGAAGCGAGGTGGACGTCCATCGGACTGGTCCCTAGTCCAAATGGCACTTGAAGCTAAGTTACAGTTCCTTTTAACTTTTGTTCTGTGGTGTTTAGAAATTAGTTTTGGGAGGGGGGGCGGGGGGGGGGGGGAGAAGGTGATAGGGAATTGGCAACAGCTGTCTCAAGTGAAATGTAGTCCATGCCAGTCTGGGAGATCACAGCACACCATGCAAGTAAACAAACAGTTCATGCAATTGAATTTCACATGTGAGAATATCAGAAATTAAGTAAAAGGTAATCATTGTAAACACACAGCACAAGTGATAAAAAATAATAAGACCTGCTGATATTTAACGTAAAAATAATGGCACTCTACTGTATTAAGTCAGTGTCACTTGTGACATATACTCTGGATATGTACAAATTAATGTGATATTTGAGGCTCACTCTCTCACCAATAGATTTGTGGATGACACACAGCTGTACATGTTGATGAAACATGGTGAAGCCCCAAAATTGCTCTAGCTGGAAGCCTGTGTTTCAGACATAAGGAATTGGATGGCTGCAAATGTTCTACTTTTAAACTCAGACAAAACAAAGATGCTTGTTCTAGGTCCCAAGAGACAATGAGATCTTCTGTTGAATCTGACAATTAATCTTGATGATGGTACAGTTGTCTCAAATAAAACTGTGAAGGACCTCGGCATTACTCTGGACCATGATCTTTCTTTGGACAAACATATCAAGACTGTTTCAAGGACAGCTTTTTTCCATCTTTGTAACATTGGAAAAATCTGAAACTTTCTGTCAAAAAATGATGCAGAAAAAACATATCCATGCTTTTGTCACTTCTAGGTTAGACTACTGCAATGCTCTACTTTCCGGCTACCCGGATACAGCACTAAATAAACTTCAGTTAGTCATAAACACGGCTGATAGAATCCTGACTAGAACCAAAAAATTGGATTATATTACTCCAGTGTTAGCCTCTCTACACTGGCTTCCTGTTAAGGCAAGGGCTGATTTCAAGGTTTTACTGCTAACTTACAAAGCATTACATGGGCTTGCTCCTACCTATCTTTCCGATTTGGTCCTACCGTACATACCTAGACTTACGCTACGGTCACAAGACGCAGGCCTCCTAACTGTCCCTAGAATTTCTAAGCAAACAGCTTAGAAGTGTGAAGGTGAACGGAAAGGCACTGGCGCAACCAACCGCCCTGGCCGGTTCCCCTCTCTCCACTTGGATTCTCTGCCTCTAACCCTATTATAGGTTTGAGTCACTGGCTTACTGGTGCTCTTCCAGGCCGTCCCAAGGAGGGGTGTGTCACTTGAGTGGGTTGAGTCACTGATGTGAACTTCATGTCTGGGTTTGCGCCCCCCCATCCCCTTGGGTTGTGCCGTGTCGGAGATCTTTGTGGGCAAAACTCAGCCTTGTCTCAGGATGGTAAGTTGGTGGTTTGAAAATATCCCTCTAGTGGTGTGGGGGCTGTGCTTTGGAAAAGTGGATGGGGTTATATCCTGCCTGTTTGGCCCTCTCCGGGGGTATCGTCGGATGGGGCCACAGTGTCTCCCGACCCCTCCTGTCTCAGCCTCCAGTATTTATGCTGCAGTAGTTTATGTGTCGGGGGGCTAGGGTCAGTCTGTTATATCTGGAGTATTTCTCCTGTCTTATCTGGTGTGCTGTGTTAATTTTAGTATGCTCTCTCTAATTCTCTCTCTTTCTCTCTTTCTTTCTTTCTTTCTCTCTCTCTCTCGGAGGACCTGAGCCCTAGGACCATGCCTCAGTACTACCTGGCCTGATGACTCCTTGCTGTCCCCAGTCCACTTGGCCGTGCTGCTGCTCCAGTTTCAACTGTTCTGCCTGCGGCTATGGAACCCTGACCTGTTCACTGGACGTGCTACCTTGTCCCGGAGCTGCTGTTTTCAACTCTCTAGAGACAGTAGAAGCGGTAGAGATACTCTGAATGATCGGTTATGAAAAGCCAACTGACATGTACTCCTGAGCTGCTGACCTGTTGCACCCTCGACAACCACTCTGATTATTATTATTTGACCCTGCTGGTCATATATAAACATTTGAACACCTTGGCCATGTTCTGTTATAATCTCCACCTGGCACAGCCAGAAGAGGACTGGCGACCCCTCAAAGCCTGGTTCCTCTCTAGGTTTCTTCCTAGGTTTTGGCCTTTCTATGGAGTTTTTCCTAGCCACCGTGCTTTTACACCTGCATTGTTTGCTGTTTGGTGATATAGTCTGGGTTTCTGTACAGCACTTTGAGATAACAGCTGATGTAAGAAGGGCTTTATAAATACATTTGATTTGATGATAAACAATGGCAAGACTGCCATGTTGTCCCTAGCCGTGCTTATAGAAAATCACATCAGTGTCTGAATTTCGGCTGTCTTAGAGGGGACAGAGGTGTAAAGTAACTAAGTAAAAATACTTTGAAGTTAGTCGTTTTTGGGGGGTATCTGTACTTTAATATTTATATTTTTGACAACTTTTACTCCACGACATTTCTGAAGAAAATATGTTATTTTTACTCCAATACATTTTCCCTGACGCAAAAGTACTTGTTACATTTTGAATGCTCAGGCAGAACAGCAATATGAACCAACTCACGCACCTACAGTGTCAATATAACGCATTGTCATCCCTACTGCTTCAAATCTGTCGGACTCACTAAAAACAAATAATGTGTTTATAAATTATGTCTGTGTTGGAGTGTGCCCTTTGCTGTCCGCAACTACTTAAAAATGCAAGAAAATAGTTTTGTCTGGTTTGCATAACATAAGAAATTTGATGTATAGCATTTACTTTTACTTTTTAGTTTTATTCAACTATGACAATTTAGAACTTTTTCCACCACTTGTACATGCAGTGGGGAGAACAAGTATTTGATACACTGCCGATTTTGCAGGTTTTCCTACTTACAAAGCATGTAGAGAGGTCTGTCATTTTTATCATAGACGGAATCTAAAACAAAAATCCAGAAAATCACATTTTATGATTTTTAAGTAATTAATTTGCATTTTATTGCATTAAATAAGTATTTGATACATCAAATTCCTGTAGCTCTTGACCAGGTTTGCACACACTGCAGCAGGGATTTTGGCCCACTCCTCCATACAGACCTTCTCCAGATCCTTCAGGTTTCGGTGCTGTCACTGGGCAATACGGACTTTCATCTCCCTTAAAATATTTTCTATTGAGTTCAGGTCTGGAGACTGGCTAGGCCACTCCAGGACCTTGAGATGCTTCTTACGGAGCCACTCCTTAGTTGCCCTGGCTGTGTGCTTCGGGTCGTTGTCATGCTGGAAGACCCAACCACGACCCATCTTCAATGCTCTTACTGAGGGAAGGAGGTTGTTGGCCAAGATCTCGCGATACATGGCCGCATCCATCATCCCCTCAATATGGTGCAGTCGTCCTGTCCCCTTTGCAGAAAAGCATCCCCAAAGAATGATGTTTCCACCTCCATGCTTCACGGTTGGGATGGTGTTCTTGGGGTTGTACTCATTCTTCTTCTTCCTCCAACCATGGCGAGTGGAGTTTAGACCAAAAGGAACTATTTTTGTCTCATCAGACCACATGACCTTCTCCCATTCCTCTGGATCATCCAGATGGTCATTGGCAAACTTCAGACCGGCATGGACATGTGCTAGCTTGAGCAGGGGGACCTTGCGTGTGCTGCAGGATTTTAATCCATGACGGCGCAGTGTTTTACTAATGGTTTTCTTTGAGACTGTGGTCCCAGCTCTCTTCAGGTCATTGACCAGGTCCTGCCGTGTAGTTCTGGTCTGATCCCTCACCTTCCTCATGATCATTGATGCCCCACAAGGTGAGATCTTGCATGGAGCCCCAGACCGAGGGTGATTGACCGTCATCTTCAACTTCTTCCATTTTCTAATAATTGCGCAAACAGTTGTTGCCTTCTCACCAAGCTGCTTGCCTATTGTCCTGTAGCCCATCCCAGCCTTGTGCAGGACTACAATTTTATCCCTGATGTCCTTACACAGCTCTCTGGTCTTGGCCATTGTGGAGAGGTTGGAGTCTGTTTGATTGAGTGTGTGGACAGGTGTCTTTTATACAGGTAACGAGTTCAAACAGGTGCAGTTAATACAGGTAATGAGTGGAGAACATGAGGGCTTCTTAAAGAAAAACTAACATGTCTGTGAGAGCCAGAATTCTTACTGGTTGGTAGGTGATCGAATACTTATGTCATGCAATAAAATGCTAATTAATTACTTAAAAATAATACAATGTTATTTCCTGGATTTTTGTTTTAGATTCCGTCTCTCACAGTTGAAGTGTACCTATGATAAAGATTAGAGACTTCTACATGCTTTGTAAGTAGGAAAACCTGCAAAATCGGCAGTGTATTAAATACTTGTTCTCCCAACTGTAAGTACATTTAAAACCAGATACTTTTTGACTTTTACTCAGGTAGTATTTTGCTGGATGACTTTCAAAGTATCTTTACTTTTACTCAAGTATGACAATTGAGTGCATTTTCCACCACTAGATGGGGGACCGTTGAGCGACACGAGCATGGGCGAGGGAGCTAAACTGTGCGGGACTAAAGCTGGGGAAAGCTGAACTTTATTCAAATCCTTAACCATATCGCGATGCGAGTGACGAATTGAGGCTCGCTATAGTTTCCAAACCATACTGGATTGGCTGACAATGGCTGTTGAAACGTAGCACTACCTTGCTTGTTTGCAGGTTTGTTAGCACCCACATGTGGGCGAGACTAGCATGGGTAGGCGAGTGACCCTTGTATAGTGTAAATTAACGGCGCACCTTTCCTAAGACTGAATCGGCTCCATGAAGATTAGGCTACAGCAATTAAGTTCCTCATAATAATTACTCTTCTGTAAGTTATTACAATAAGTCTAAGTATCATGTTATACATTTGTGACCAAATATATTGGCACTGTTGTACTTTTTCTTAAATAATTCCCTATTTTTTTTAAAATAAGTTGAAAATACAATTTTGGTCACCACACCACACAACACACTTGATATTGGATTTTCAACATTGCAGAACCAATTTTATTTCTGTAAACTTAAATGTACAATTTTAATGTAGAAAATAAAGACAAAGGGCGTAGACATAATTATTGGCACCCTGCAGCTAGTACATGGTTGCACAGCCTTAGGCCAAGATAACTGCAGACAAATGAGACTGCTGTACCTTTCTACTGATAATTTTGCCCACTTTTCAGCAGCAAACTACTCCAAATCTTAAATATTTGAGGGGTGACCACTAAATAAAGGGTCACCCACATTGTTATAACCAATGTGTTACTGAGTAACAGGTGCCTGTTGTGTCATAGTCTTTCCTTCAACCATTAGGTCATATGTGGAGCTGGGTCAAGGGAGGAATGGGAGGATGGGAGCAAGGGAGGAAAGGAGAGATGGTGGTGGGGAGTAGGTTAAAAGGGTCACAGCTCATAGTTTAAGATAATCCTTTTGACCTCGTCCTGGTAGGTATTGTATATGTACGTATATTCAAGAAACACACGTGGACACACACACAGAGATTAGGACTCAGGCCACTGACAGCTAGAGGTCATTCCTTTCCTACTAGGTGGGTCTCTCTCTCTCTCACCCTGTTTCTCCCTCCCTCTCACACACACACACACACACACACACACACACACACACACACACACACACACACACACACACACACACACACACACTTCAGTAAGGCCATTCTACTGCCAACGTTTGTCTATGGAGATTGCATGGCTGTGTGCTCGATTTTATACACCTGCCAACAACTGGTGTGGCTGAAAAAGCAGAATCCACTAGTTGGAAGTGGTATCCACATACTTTTGTATATATAGTGTACGTCAGTCCGTGAAAGAAAGATTAAGCCATTGTGCATAAGGACCCCCAACTACAGTACCTCCATATGGGAGTTGATCAAAATTTGATTTGTTTTCTAATTTCTTTGTGGGTCTGTGTAATCTGAAGAAAATATGCCTCTCTAATATGGTCATACTCTTTCGCTCGCTCGCTCTCTCTCTCCACATACACACACACACAACACAGACACTAAAACACTCACACACACACTTATGTCGGTCCGTAAAAAGAAGATTGGGCCGCTGTGTATGAGGACCCCCTACTTCCTCCAATTCTCTATATCAGGGAAACAGCTATTTTCCCTGTTCCCTCTTTAAACCCCCCCCCCCGCGCGCGCGCACGCACACACACAGCTATTCTTCCAGTTCCCCTCTTTAACCTGCAGTCCCTATCACAATGAGTGGCTGTGATTACCTCTGCTACAGGCCTATTTTCCTTCTCAGACAAGGCAGGCCCATCCACACGTTCTCCATGGCATGGATAAATTACAAGGAGCGCGAACTCCATTTCCAAGAAAATGCTTTGTTTTTCCAATTGATTGATTGGTGTTGAAAAATACAGTTTCAACAAAGAAGATTGCAACAGCAGTCGGTCATGATTTTCAAGGTTTATGCAGAAATTGCAAAATTGTCCGAAATCATATTTTGGTTTTATAACCCACACACAAAATGGTATAAAGAGCAATATAGTTGAAACACACTGCGTTTTAGACATTGGATAATACATCTCTCTCTTCCTGCTCCCCCTCTCTCTCTTCCTGCTCCCTCTCACCCTCTTCCTGCTCTCTTTCTCTCTCCTCCTGCTCTTTCTCTCCTCCTGCACTCTCTCTCCTCCTGTTCTCTCTCTCTCTCTCTCTCTCTTTCTCTCTCTCCTCCTGCTCCTTGTTTTTCTAACTACCTGCTTATTCTCTCATTCTCATCCTCTCTCTTTCGGTCTTTCGCTCTTTTATTCTCTCTCTCCCTCCCTCTCTTCACTATTACTTCACACAGGAAGCCTTGAGTGTGTCTAATCCATGTACTCACAACATACCAGGGGGGAATTTAACGCTCTCTCCCAGGGTCAAACCAACACAGATCAGACACACAAACACACATACACTCAGACAGAGTGGGTGGCTGTGTGTTCATGGTGTAGTGTTCTTGTTGGTTAGCCAAAGTGATTATTAGAGAGCAGACGGTATCAGACAATGGTGTTGGACCTGTGACATCCACATGTATTGATCATATCTTCACAAATGCTGCAGAGCTGTACTCTAAAGCAATATCAGTTCCCATTGGCTGTAGTGACCATAACATTGTATCAATAACAAGCAAAGCCAAAGTGCCAAAGGATGGGCCTGAAGTAATTCATAAGAGATCAAATGTTTTCTCAGGACTCTTTTTTTGTTGAAGATGTAAGAAATGTATGTTGGTCTGATGTGTATAACGAAGTGAATCCAAATGCAGCATGGACGTATTTGTTGACAAGCACCTGTTACGAAACTAGGTAACAGTGAGAACTGTTAGAGCCTCCTGGATTGATGATGAATTAAACAAATGTGTGATTCAAGTAAATTATGTTTAAGAGGTGGCTGACTGGTTGACATGCCTTTCTGACTAAACCTAACAAAAATAAAAATACATCATATTTACCAAACCAAGATAAATGACATAAAACACAATGGAAAATACTTTGGAGGACCTTAAATGGTATAATGGGCAGAAAACCCAATTCCTCTCCATTGTTAATTTAAGTTGATGGGTCATTTATATAAAAGCCTTTTGATAATGCCAATCATTTCAATGACTATTTCACGAGTAAAGTGGAAAAACTCAGAAGTGAAATGACAACATTGAACAGTAAACCATGATAGTTTTTCTACAAAATATTGAATGAAAGACTATTTCGAAATTGGTGTGGGGGAGGTGTAAAAATGATTGTCATCAATCAATATTGATAAACAACCAGGTATAGACATCCTAGATAGGAAAATATTGAGGAATGGCAGGTGACTGTATACTCTATTTGGTATGTGTATAGTGCCTTCGGGAAGTATTTAGACCCCTTGATTTTTTCCACATTTTGTCACATTACAGCCTACTTCAAAAATGTATTAAATATTTTTTCCCTCATCAATCTACACACAATACTGTATGAGGACGAAGAAAAAACAGGTTTTTAGAAAGTTTTACAAAAGTATAAAAAATACTGAAATATCACATTCAGACCATTTGTTGAAGCAACTTTGGAAGCGATTACAGCATAGCATCTTCTTGGGTATGACCCTACAAGCTTGGCACACCTGTATTTGGGGAGTTTCTCCCGTTCTTCTCTGCAAATCCTCTCAAGCTCTGTCAGGTTGGATGGGGAGTGTTGCTGCACAGTTATTTTCAGGTCTCTCCAGAGATGTTCAATTGGGTTCAAGTCCGGGCTCTGGCTGGGCCACTCAAGGACATTCAGAGACTTGTCACGAAGCCATTACTATGTTGTCTTGGCTGTGTGCTTAGGGTCGTTGTCCTGTTGGAAGGTGAACCTTCGCTCCAGTCTGAGATCTTGAGTGCTCAGGAGCAGGTTTTCATCAAGCATCTCTCTATACTTTACTCCGTTCATCTTTCCCTCGATCCTGACTTATCTCCCAGTCCCTGCCGCTGAAAAACATCCCCACAGCATGATGCTGCCACTACCATGCCAGGTTGGTGCCAGGTTTCCTCCAGACGTGACACTTGGCATTCAGGCCAAATAGTTAAATCTTGGTTTCATCAGACCAGATAATTATGTTTATCATGGTCTGAGAGTCTTTAGGGGCCTTTTGGCAAACTCCAAGTGGGCTTTCAAGTGCCTTTTACTGAGTGGTTTCCATCTTGTCACTCTACCATAAAGGCCTGATTGATGGAGTGCTGCAGAGATGGTTGTCCTTCTAGAAGGTTCTCCCATCTACACAGAGGAACTCTAGAGCTCTGTCAGAGTGACCATTGGGTTCTTGGTCACCTCCCTGAGGAAGGCCCTTCTCTCCTGATTGCTCAGTTTGGACGGGTAGCCAGCTCTAGGACGAGTCTTGGTGGTTCAAAACTATATCCATTTAAGAATGATGGAGGCCACACTGTTCTTGGGGACCTTCAATGCTCCAGAAATGTTTTGGAACACTTTCCCAGATCTGTGCCTCAACACAATCCTGTCTCAGACATCTACGGACAATTATTTGACCTCATGGCTTGGTTTTCACTCTGACTTGCACTGTCAACTGTGGGACCATATATAGACAGGTGTGTGCCTTTCCAAAGTTGTAGAAACATCTCAAGGATGATCAATTGAAACAGGATGCACCTGAGCTCAATGTTTAGTTTCCTAGCGAAGGGTCTGAATACTTATGTAAATAAGGTATTTCTGTTTTGAATCTTTTATGAATTAGCAAACATTTCTAAAAACCTGTTTTCGCTTTGTCATTGTGTGTAGATTGCTGGGGATTTGTATTTATTTAATACATTTTAGAATAAGGCTCAATGCTTTCCTAAGGCACTGTATGTTTGTAAACATACCATTAAAAAGTACCGTATAGCTTTACCATGGTATTTGTACTGTTACTGAGTAAACCTCCAATTGTTCTCCACTATTCCACATGCTAAAACCTCCCGCCATCCCAAGTTGGATTGTGCCCCTGCCCACCTGTATCTCAGTGTTTGAGAGGTTGGGACCCATCCTTTAAAAATAATTCTCAACGCACTCACTTCAAGTGTATTGTTTATAGTTATTTAAAAAAAATGTGAAACTTGCTGTATGTCACCAGTCACGACTTCACAGAAGAGCTGTTTGAACTTAAAAATATTTCCTTATCAAAATGCTTTTTCTGGCAGAAATGCCTTCTTGAACATATGAACTTTCATGTGCCTTAATATCAAACTTGTATGCCATCTGTAAATACAAATAAAATAGTTAAATTATGAGCCTAGTTGGTTTAGCCACAGAAAAAGCGAGTGACCTTCCCACTAGCCATGATTGGCTGAGATAATGAGTGGGCTGGACATGCTGAGAGATGAGTTTGGATTGGTCTACCACATAGCACGCGTCTGTCTATTGGAGCTGGTCAGTATGTTTTTGGTAATTGTGTTGAACGCTGCTTTAAAAAAAATATTGTCACTTTGTAAAACTGCATACATCTAATGTCAAGTTAAAGTGTACCTTTAGCTAGCTAACTTTAGCTGGCTGGCTCGCTAGCTAACATTATGGGTATGCTCTCCACTTTCTGGAGGACCGAGTTTTGAAATCAGTGGAATTCGAGTATGATAGCTAAGGAGATGGAGAAAACACCAGTCTGCAATACATCGTCAAACTAAGGCAACCATGCATGGCATCAGACAGGAGACGCGTCCAACCATGATGTATACTGGTAAGAGTTTCAGATATTATACATTTCAAATCATGACAGAAAATGGTTTCATTTCAAGTGTACTGTTAGCTAGCTAACGTTAGTTGGCTGGGTCGCTAGCTAACGTTATGTGTATGATCTTATTCTTCGTATCTCAGACACATTTGCTTGACTAGTAATAGCCATAGAACCTGCAAATTCATGTAGGGTAGTAACGTCATGAGTTGTGATTATGGTCAGTTGTTTAGCTAACTAGTGTTAGTGTTTAAATACTGGAGAGTTGCGACCAAATCACGGACGCTGGACAGAGTGGATTTCAGTTGTAACAAAAGACAGTTTTAATGAGTCAGAGATATCTTGTCCCGCAGTTTTACGTGCACGGACCTAGTTCACATAACTCGGCAAGGAGCCAGGTGAAAAAGAGGCCTTATACTACGGTTACATTCATTTTTATACATAGAATAAAGTAGGTGGAGTCTTGTCGTTTCGGTCTTCTTGACTGGTCGGGGGGTTGGAGGCGAGCCTTGCTCTAGCCAGAGCGGGCCCCATTGGTGCACAGCAAAAGTCCTTTGCTCTTGGGACCGGCCAGTTAGAGGGAGATGAGATGTGTGTTTATATAAGGAAGAGGGGGTCAGTCTTATGGCTGGGTGTATGTGTTCTTACGACGGAATGTCTTTGTTTATATGAGCTATGTGTATGAATATTTATATAACAAATCCCCCTCTTCACATCTATTAGACGTGAAAACTATAGTGCAATGGTGGTGGTTGCATTCGTGGTGCTTCTAACCTTGTCTGGTGTGTATGGTGGGTCTGTAGGTGTAGTGCTACGTTTGGGACGGGAGTGATTGGAGGGAGTGATATCAGGAAAAGAGTTAGGGGCATGTGTAGGGGTTGGTGTACGTGATGTGGCAGGGTGAAATAGTTGTTCAATTAACCATGTGAAAGTCCTAGGGTTACTCCAAATATCAGTAGGAATATCACAAATAAGGGACCAGATATCCCCAGCCTCACCCAGAGAGGGAGAAATTTCCCTCTAACTGGGCGAGGTTCCCTTCTCAGGGGAGGCGGAGTTTGATGCCGCATCACCTGAGGAAGGAGTGTCTTCATTTGGAATCGAATTTAGGCCGCTCAAATCAGCTCTGACTTCAGTCAGTGTTCTAGAAGGAATTGGGGCTTAGGTGCAATGTGTAAGGCGGTGCCAAGGTGTGCCTGATTTACCTTTGACCTGGACTGAGTGTGAAGTAACCTCCTTCACTTCGTACGGTCCAGTCCACCTGGGTTCCAGCCACTTTCTCTTGTGGACTGTAACCCTCACCCAGTCACCAACCTTTACCTTCAGTAGTGGCGTGTCCCCCGGCAGCTCCCCCTCCTGGACCTTGTGAACCTGGGTAGAGAGTGCTGCAGAGAGAACCGTCAGTTTTTTCACATAATTAGACATTACAATTTGTTGTACATCAAGGGCGGGCATATGACCTCCCTCCCTTGGTGGACCATGCATGACTCTACCAGTCGTTATCCCATGAGGCACATACTTTAGCTATCTTAGCTTTTGCTTTTGGTTTGACGTTCCACCAGATTTTGGGATTGGGGCCTGTACTTAGATCCAAATCTGTGGGTTATGCCAAATCTTTCTTCCACCTGTCTCAGGTGTTTGTTAAATGTGAGCCATTTGTCAAATTTGATTTGTCTTGGGATGCCATACCTGGGTATTAGTTTGGTTTGTAGCCACTCAAAGACTGACCTAGCATCCTCCCCTTTTGTTAGTATTGCCTCTACCCATTTGGAGAACCTATCTACTATAACTAGGAGATAGCGTTTGCCTTTAGATAAATTGTCGGGGCCCATGTCGGTGTAGTCTATACTAATATCCTGAAAACATGCATTAGGTATTAAGTATGAGCCCATTGGTGTTCGATATGGTTTCTTTGGGTTGTGTCTGTCACAAACATTGCATTCATCACAAAATAAATCATCGTCATAAAATAAGTCAGTCATATTTTTTATGTGAGGGTGCCACCAGATGTGCGAGGCCTTTTTGGAGGGTCTTTAGTTTGCCTTCGTGTGTGGGGCCATGTGTTTCTCATAAAAGTTCTGGGTCCATCCGTGTGGACTGCTTCATGGGCATGGGCTGAGTCTGTATAGATATTCAGTCTTTCCTTTTCCTCTGATGAGGACCTGCGTCAATCCGATGATTTCAGCTAATTGGGCCGATGCTGGTTAAGGGATGATGGCTGATTCAAGGGTGACATGTGAACCGTCTGGGAGTTGCTGTTTCCTTCTTCTGCCGTGGGTGGTGGGCATTTTTATGGCCAGGGGATGGTGTTCCCAGTCATTCCCTGGAACTGCGGTTGGTTGTATGCGGGTTGCTGATGCATGGGTGTGGGTCCTGGTTGCTGATGTTCGTACTGTTGAGGTCTATTTCCACCCCTTTCCTTCCCATATGGACCTCTCGTAGAGTTCCACTGGCGTTGTTGTGGTGTGAGTGGGTATGGACACTCTTGTGAGTAGTGCCCTGGAGTTCTACAGTTGAAACAAACCCCTCCTCTTGGATGGCCTGGTATCCATTGCGGCTGGTATGCAAGTTGTGGTTGCGGGGGATACCAAGGCTGAGTAACTCCAGGTTGCCCCACTGGAGTAGGCCCCGGGTTGGCTGGTTGAGGACCGGCCTGCTGTTGAATCATCTGGGAGATAGTCTGGGCCACTATTTGAGAGATGTCTGTTTTGGTTCCCGGCTCCTTCGTTTCTTCCGCCACCATCTGTTTCTTAGGTTTTTCTCCTTGTTGTGCTTCCTTCAATTGGAGTTTCAGGAGTTGTACCTGGAGGGACTGCACCTGGCTCTCAGCACCCCCTCTTTCCTTGTTGTGCTGGGTCACATGGTGGTGCACATGCGCATTGAATTGGGTCAGAGGAAGTGCAATCAACCCTACCGTTCCTCTGAGTTTGGTTTTAACATCTCCAGGACACCCGTTGACCACCATTTCCTTCCACATGCTGAGTGTGGTATCAGTGTGATCGAACGGTTCTTCGTGGACCGATCTCCATGTGGTCTTAGCCCTGTCCAGGTATGCTGCAGGTTGCTCACCTGGGTTGATTGTGAAGGAGGATAAGGTGGCATGGTTTCTTTCTGTAGGGTATGCTCTCCGTAGAACTTCCCATAATCTGGTACGGAAGTGGTCTATGGGCAGTGTTGGGTCCCGCCATCCAAGGTCAGCTGCTGTCATGAGGGCCTCCATGGTTCCGTGGTCGGTGGCTCTTGCTAGAAGTGCTTTCATGTCTCCTAGGCAGAGTTGCAGGCCTGACGTAAGTGTCTGCAGTTGTAGTAGCCACGCTGAAGCTCCTCCATGTAGGCTAGGCATCTGTCCCATCAGTGTTGTTAAATCAGTCATTTTCCAGGGCTGGTACTCCACAGTGTGTGCATCACCTGGTGTCGGTCGCAGGGGGTACTGTCCTGCCATCTCCTGCTCTCGCTCTCTTCTATCAGCAATTCTGGAGGACCGACGGAGTGTTTCGGACCCCATTGATTCGGTAACTTTGGTTACTGTTCCTCTCATTATGCCTTCCACACGGTAGGCTCCCTCTCTGTTGTTATCTTGGTTAGCTATTAGCTCCCTGAGTTCCTTAGCTCGAGCTATTGATGATTTCAGCAGCTCCTGCATCTTAGTCACGTTTGGAGCTCCCATCGGAGCTGGGGTGAGCACCATGTCAATTTCTTCTTCGTTTTCGATATCCATGTTCTGATGACAGTCCTCCCTATCCGTCTGATAGAAGTGGTTTGAATCTAATCTTGTTTGTAGGTGTCCTCTGGTTTCAGAGGTGAGAGAGTTCACAGAGGAGCATTGCGGCCTCCGTTCCTGGGGGAGGTCTCCTGCTCCTGGAATCCCAGTTTCGAACTGTTCACATACCATATGGCCAGCCGTTATCCCCAGTGTAATTTCCCCTTTTAACTCCCCTTGGTCTATTCTCAGAACTGGAGCCTATATTGTGGGAGGTGCCCTGGGCAGGAATGGGTTGTGTGACGGGCTCCGGTGATTTTGTCCCTTTGAGTATGGCGGGGGCTGAACTGCCTCCATTGTCAATTGTGGATATAGTGAGGGAGAAACGGCCACAGGGGGAGCCGTGGGCAAGTTGTCAGGCGGAGCTTTAACATCCCCCGACGCCACAATAGCCACGCACATCATGTCTGGTGTGTTTTTGGGTAGCACCCTCCTACTCTCCTGTATGGCCCATGTACCTATCTTGAGCTCCCCCTCCGCTCTCTCTCTCTCTCTTGTACCTACTTTTTTTAACCTGTGTATCTTGTTTCTCTCCGCCTCACTCGCTTTTGCATGCTCTACTGCGTCCTCTAATTCTGTCTGCATATCTTGGAGTTTCCCCCCTGTAGGTGGTCCTCCGCTAAAATAACCTGCTTATGTCCATCTTATCCGTAATCCTTTCCACACTTTCTCCACTTTCCCATACTGTTCTTTACCTCCCGCTCTATCAATCATACTCTGATCTAAATATTCATTGAATTTTAGTTTGGGCGTGGTGGCTGCAGACATTTTATCTAATTCGTCTGATAATGTGTATAATGCGTTATTTTAGGTATATTCAATCCTTACTATGTGGTGTTTATTTCTATCGTTGTATGCTTAGCCCGTCCCTGGTCGAGACCAGGGATGTACTGCTGTACTGGCTATGGCTTATCTCTTCCACCCCCACCCTCGCATACAAAGGGGGTTATCAGTATGTGACGCCCGCCACGTGTCTGTTTCTCCGGTATTTTATTTGAATTTGTTCAGCGATTCGTTTAGGTATTTTCTAGAAATGATTCGGCGATTTCCTTTTGGAACAATATATCAGTGAATATATGCGGTTTTATAACAATTTTCAGAGTAATTCTAGCTCTTTAGGAAATATAGATAGAATTTCTAGACAACTAAGAGTTGTTCAGTGAATTATTTAAATACTTTCTGTAAACAATTCAGTAAATTCCTTTATGAACTTATATCAGTAAATTTGAGCGATTCTATAGCAATTGTCAGAATAATTCTATATCTTTAGGAAATATGCATAGAATAGAAAAACCCAAAAATCAGTGTCTAGCTTTTAGCGTCTGTCAAACAAAGTCCGTACTAAGCTCGGCGGCTTATTTAAATACTTTCTAGAAACAATTCAGTAAGTTCCTTTATGAACTTATATCAGTAAATTCCAGCGATTCTATAGCAATTGTCAGAATAATTTTAAACTTTAGGCAATATCAACAGGAATGAAAATAGCGAAAATCAGTATTCCAGCCCGGCTGCTGTCAATCAAAGTTGCACGGCCATTCGATACTAAGGTGGCTTTGTCTATCAGCACGTGTGCCTAATAGCCCAGTTACGTATCCCAACCTACTCCGCGACAAACATTTCTTTCAATTTAATTTCCCCCATCTCCAAATCATGGAATGTCAACTCTGGTTCATATTATGTTTATTGTTTGATGTGCAATAGCCACATCATTCCCGATCTCTGTCTTGTGGAAGGCCAAACTTACATATCCTATATCTATTCGACTACACCTCTAACATAACCAATTAAACAGTTTACAACTTTTTCAATAGGATCTTTTACATGCAGATTCAGTCGATCTATTAATTAACTACACCTCTAAACACAACCAATTAAACAGTTTAGAACTTATTTAATAGGATCTTTTACATGCATACTACACTTCTAAAACACAACCAATTAAACAGTAAGCACTTATTTAATAGGATCTTTTACATGCATACTACACTTCTAAAACACAACCAATTAAACAGTAAGCACTTATTTAATAGGATATTTTACATGCATACTACACTTCTATTAATAGGCCAATTGATAAAAAAAAAAAAAAAACGAGCAAAACATGATCTCCCCGATCAATGTCTTAGGTTCTTATGTAAAAATTTGGCACCGATTCATACTCACGCCCAGTACTTTCTGATCAAAATTTGGTTTAGGCTATAATACAATATGCAGATTTCGATAAAACAGGCTCTGCTCACCTTATATAGAGCGCTCCGATCAGATTTCCTGAGGCAAGATGAATGGCTGGGGAAGTCACTCTTCCGTCTGATTTTTTAGCCGTGATCAGTCTCGTCCTCTCACACTAACTTATAATAGATCGAATTCAAGAATAACCATCCTCTGCTACCAAGTTCTGTTAGTGTTTAAATACTGGAGAGTTGAGACCAAATCACGGACGCTGGACAGAGTGGATTTCAGTTGTAACAAAAGACAGTTTTAATGAGTCAGAGATATCTTGTCCCGCAGTTTTACGTGCATGGACCTAGTTCACATAACTCGGCAAGGAGCCAGGTGAAAAAGAGGCCTTATACTACGGTTACATTCATTTTTATACATAGAATAAAGTAGGTGGAGTCTTGTCGTTTCGGTCTTCTTGACTGGTCGGAGGGCTCCAACCCTTGCTCTAGCCAGAGCGGGCCCCATTGGTGCACAGCAAAAGTCCTTTGCTCTTGGGACCGGCCAGTTAGAGGGAGATGAGATGTGTGTTTATATAAGGAAGAGGGGGTCAGTCTTATGGCTGGGTGTATGTGTTCTTACGACGGAATGTCTTTGTTTATATGAGCTATGTGTATGAATATTTATATAACACTAGCTAAATGTCTTAACAAAAGACTCCACTCTAATTTTGACAAAGTATTTTAATTTCAAGTTAAACTGGCTCACTAAGTAACGTTACATCATGCTTTGAGATTCACTGTTTACCTAGCTAGCTATCTAGCTACATTTCTTAACAAAATACTCTCGTCTTAGTGTGTCAGAGCGCAGAATAACTGATGCATTTTTGAACGCTCAACAGCCGTTGAATATGTCCGGTGTGGGTAAATGTCGGTAACAAAGCATAATTCAATTGTTGCCAGCATCACAGGTACAGTCACCAACACTCTGGATAAAGGGAAAAAAGCCTAACCAGCTCTGCTAGGGCGAGTAAAATGTCAGAATGGGGTGTCCTCTCATTATGTGTCTGGAAGTAGCTAGCCAATGTTTGCCAGTTAGCTTGGGTGCTTGACTGTAGTTGTTGGTCAGAGAGTACTTATTGGCCAGAGCATCCAGTGTGCGCTCTGAACGCGAAACCACATATAGAGAGATAGGGTGTGTAATGTTCTGTGAGCTGTTCTCTCTCCCTTAGATGTATAGAAGTAGCAGGAAAATATGTACAGAATGCACAGATCAACCCTTAAAGAGATAGGTGGGGTAAAGCCTTAAGAGGGTGTTAACAATGCTGAATGGGTGTAGACAAAGAAGGGCTCTCCAATTAGGTTTTCTCAAGTGAGTTTACAAGTTGAGCAACTGTCAATTCAGAATTACTTACCCATTGTTTCCTCATATGCAGTGTATGATATGCCATTTTGTAGCCCTGAGTCTCTACTTTTATCCAATGTAAAAAAGACAATATCCAGGTGGTGAGTCACAAATATACAGTTGATGTCGGAAGTTTACATACAATTAGGTTGGAGTCATTAAAACTCGTTTTCAACCACTCCACAAATGTCTTGTAAACAAACTATAGTTTTTGCAAGTTGGTTAGGACATCTACTTAGTGCATGACACAAGTAATTTTTCCAACAATTGTTAACAGACAGAGTATTTCACTTATAATTCATTGTATCACAATTCAAGTGGGTCAGAAGTTTACATACAACAAGTTGACTGTGCCTTTAACCTGTTAGATCTCTAGGGGCGCTATTTCATTTTTGGATAAAAAACGTTCCCGTTTTAAGCGCAATATTTTGTCACGAAAAGATTCTCGACTATGCATATTCTTGACAGTTTTGGAAAGAAAACACTCTGAAGTTTCAGAATCTGCAAAGATTTTGTCTGTAAGTGCCCCAGAACTCATTCTACAGGCGAAACCAAGATGATGCATCAACCAGGAAATTAGCAGAATTTCTGAAGCTCTGTTTTCCATTGTCTCCTTATATGGCTGTGATTGCGCAAGGAATGAGCCTACACTTTCTGTCGTTCCCCCAAGGTCTTACCAGCATTGTGACGTATTTGTAGGCATATCATTGGAAGATTGACCATAAGAGACTACATTTTCCAAGTGTCCGCCTGGTGTCCTGCGTGGAATTCGGTGCGCAATTGCCAGCTGCTTGTACTTTTCCATTTGATATAGGGGAGAAACCATGTGTCCAAGAACGATATATCAATGAAGAGATATGTGAAAAACACCTTGATGATTGATTCTAAACAACGTTTGCCATGTTTTCAGTCGATATTATGGAGTTAATTTGGAAAAAAGTTCGCGTTTTGAGGACTGAATTTTCGGGTTTTTTTGGTAGCCAAATGTGATGTATAAAACGGAGCTATTTCTAATACACAAATAATATTTTTGGAAAAACTGAGCATCTGCTATCTAACTGAGAGTATCCTCATTGAAAACATCAGAAGTTCTTCAAAGGTAAATGATTTTATTTGAAGGCTTTTATGTTTTTGTTGAAATGTTGCGTGCTGGATGCTAACGCTAATGCTAACGCTAAATGCTACGCTAGCTAGCTACTTTTACACAAATTATTGTTTTCCTATGGTTGAGAAGCATATTTTGAAAATCTGAGATGACAGTGTTGTTTACAAAAGGCTAAGCTTGCGAGATGGCATATTTATTTCATTTCATTTGCGATTTTCATGAATAGTTGCGTTATGGTAATGAGCTTGAGGCTGTAGTCACGATACCGGATCCGGGTTTGGGAGATCAGAGAGGTTAAACAGCTTGGAAAATTCCATAAAATGATGTCAAGGCTTTAGAAGCATCTGATAGGCTAATTGACATAATTTGAGTCAATTGGAGGTGTACCTGTGGATGTATTTCAAGGCCTACCTTCAAAATCAGTGCCTCTTTGCTTGACACCATGGGAAAATCAATGGAAATCAGACAAGACCTCAGAAAAGTCTGGTTCATCCTTGGGAGCAATTTCCAAACGCCGCTCATCTGTATGAACAATAGTTTGCAAGTATAAACACCATGTGACCATTCAGCCGTCATACCGCTCAGGAAGGAGACGCGGTTCTGTCTCTGTTAAACTTAAATCTACGTGGATTAAACTATTATGTGTGCTATTGCCCAGACTGTTGATCTGGCTGTGTCAAAACTACAGTCACATTTTATAGCTATGAAGGAATCCCTTGCTGATTTAAAATTTAATACTGGAAAATAAAAAACATATTGCTTTTAAACTCTCGTAAAAATGTTTTGGATGATTTGCATGCTCAATACTTAGGCATTTGGATTGATGTGGATTTACGTTTAAAGAAAACATATTTAAAGTTGACTTTTCTACAGAAACAGATTGGGCTTGTCCTACCTACTGTACTTCACCTGCATGATCAACTTGATTAACTATTATCAGTCACAGACAATGACATTACACCGACCGAGACCAACAACACATCAACAATCAAAGACACTGTGAGCAATGGGTCAGCACATGCAGCACCCCTGGTTACAGAACAGGTATCTCGGTTAATAATGTAGCAGCACTGTTTCCCCGTAGAGAGTTTAAGATACATCGTAGTCAAGTCTCTGATTCTATTTCAGATTTAACCTACATTAAATAGTATATGTAAACCAATTGATGAGGGTCTACAGAGAAATATCCTGAGTAAGAGTTAGTCATAAATAGTGATGCACTGACATGACATTTTTGTCCGATACCGATATCCGATATTTTCCTTACAAAAAAAAACCTTGGCCTTTTAAGCATTCTAGTACAGTAAAATAGTTATCACACACACATGGACGCAACGATCTAAGGCACTGAATCTTAGTGCAAGAGGCGTCCCTAAAGTCCCTGGTTCGAATCCAGGCTGTATCACATCCGGCCGTGATTGGGAGTCCCATAGGGCTGCGCACAATTGTCCCAGCGTCGTCCGAGTTTGGCCGGGGTAGGCCGTTATTGCAAGTAAGAATTTGTTCTTAACTGACTTGCCTAGATAAATAAAGGTTACACACACCACACTAACCAAAAAGTTATTTTGTTGGCATTGAAGTATATCCCCATTACGAGTAAAACATCATAAAAACCTATTTATTTCACTTACTTGCTGTGCTGTTTCATTATTAATTTGTTCAGTTGTTTCATTCTCAAGCAGGATTTCCATGGAACGCCGTTTGGGTCTTTGCGCGGAATGGGCAAGGTGCAATAGATGGTATTAGATACAGTATATACATATGATATGAGTAATGTAAGATATGTAAACATTATTAAAGTGGCATTATTTAAAGTGGCATTGTTTAAAGTGACTAGTGATCCATTTATTAAAGTGGCCAGTGATTTGGTCTCAATGCACACAGCAGCCTCTCTGAGTTAGTGATTGCTATTTAGCAGTCTGATGGCCTTGAGATAGAAGCTGTTTTTCAGTCTCTCGGTCCCAGCTTTGATGCACCTGTGCTGACCTCACCTTCTGGATGGTAGCGGTGTGAACAGGAAGTGGTTTGGGTGGTTGTTTGGGTGGTTGTCCTTGATGATCATGTTGTCCTTCCTGTGACATTGGGTGCTGTAGTGCAGACCGCACCACCCTCTGGAGAGCCTTGCGGTTGAGGGTGGTACAATTGCCGTACTAGGCTGTGATACAGCCCGACAGGATGCTCTTGATTGTCCATTTCTTCACCTCCTGAGGTTGAAGAGGCGCTGTTGCGCCTTCTTTACCACACTGCCTGTATGTGTTGACCATTTCCGTTTGTCTGTAATGTGTACACTGAGGAACTTCAAACCTTCCACCTTCTCCACTGCTGTCCATCAATGTGGATAGGGGGGGTGCTCCCTCTGCTGTTTCCTGAAGTCCGCAATCATCTCCTTTGTTTTGTTGACGTTGAGTGAGAGGTTGTTTTCCTGACACCACACTCTAAATGCCCTCATCTCCTCCCTGTAGGCTGTCTTGTCATTGTTGGTAATCAAGCCCTCTGCTGTTGTGTCGTCTGCAAACTTGATTATTTAGTTGGAGGCGTGCATGGCCACGCAGTCGTGGGTGAACAGGGAAAACAGGAGTGGGCTGAGCGGTATGCAAACTGAAGTGGGTCTAGGGTGGCCGGTAAGGTGGAGGTGATATGATTCTTGACTAGTCTCTCAAAGCACTTAATGATGACAGAAGTGAGTGCTACAAGCGGTAGTCATTTAGTTCTGTTATCTTTGCCTTCTTTGGTACAGGAACAATGGTGGACATCTTGAAGCATGTGGGGACAGCAGACTAGGATAGGGAGCGATTGTAATGTGACTGATGACTTAATCCTTGAGCAGATAACACAATCAGCAACTGAGGAAGCAGATAGACAAAAACGTCTAAGTCACGGTGCTAGACACAGACCAGTAAATGTCAACAGCACAGCAACAAGAGGACAGTGAATATTGTGACCAGTCGTCCCCCACTCTGGTTGATGGTGAAGTGAAAGCCAATCGCACAGCCATCAACTAGCTGACCACACTGGATAAAAACCTGGAGAAAATGATCAAACCTGCTGCAGGTGAGGCCTAGGGGTACACACATCCCCCACCCTCCAGAGGTCAGATAAAAGGTGAGGCCCAGGGATATGCCCATCACCTACCCTCCAGAGCACCGACAAGAGAGTCACCGAGACATGACTCATCACCACCATCCAGAGCAACAAAGACAGACAGGGCCCACACTAAGGGTAACTGTCAAGACTGTCCAGCAGGGAATTGAAAGCTGCCCTCGCTGCTTCCGTTGTGGACAAGAAGGACGCAGCGCTGTCGGCTGCCTAAAGAGACAGAAGTCGGGAAACGAGTCCAGGTTGCTGGCGAGGGACAGACAGTAACCGCTGCAAACAAAACGTCCCTACTCCAAATCAACTGCGTGAAGACAGAGCAACCAGCTACCCGTCCACACACAGGAACATCAACATACACTCAAAGGGAAATACGTTGCACAGTTTATTGTCAATATATGTATGGTCTCATGCCTATGTAATTGAGTCAAAGTTGCGATGTTGTTAGACACTGGGGCACAGATTAGCGGGAGGGCCAGGGTAGAGAACGCTTTGCCAAGTGTTGAGATCCAACCCCTTGAAACTTTGTTAACTGAAGACCAGCTCCATGTGACTGCAGCAAACGGCACTACTGTCCCCTTTGATGGTTGGATTGAAGTGTCCCTGGAGCTTCCGAGTAGTAAACATGAGAAAATGGCCATACATGTGCCTATGCTAGTTAGTCAGAGCCCTGTAGACAATCCACTACTATGCTTTAATGTTATAGAGAAACACGTAAGAGAAAACATTGAACAGACTGATGGTGTCAATCTCAGTGCACTGCTGAGAGAGGTGATTAATGTAAATGAAAAAGCTGTTGAAATCATGCTCTCTGCCATTAAATTGTTGACCCATAAAGAAATGTCACTGAGCTGTTTGGGAAAATGGGAAAGGAATGATTTACCATTCCAACAGGTGAAATTGCTGAGGTGAAATGTATAATCAGAGCCTGGCCGGAGGGAGGAACAATGATGTTTGAGCTAGCCATGGACAGCCATTTCCCAGAAGGTTTGGAGCTGTTTCCATGCCTCATGGATGTGGCCTGTGGAGCCTCAAAGGTGGTAAAGATTCCAATTCCAACTCCAGACAACATGACCTTTACCTCTTTCAGAGAACAGTGGTGGGTTGGGTAGAGCTGCTGGATGACATCAGACCTGTCATCATAGCATCTGACTGTCAGAAAAAGCATGTGAGTTAGTCTAGTGATACTTTCCTATGCTCCACTCAGCTTCACCATGGTGAGCAGAGAAAAGAGAGTCCCACACCAGCTGGGTCCAGAGAAAAATGGCACCCACCTTTTGAAGAGGAACAGAAAATAGTCAAAAGAATGCTGTAAGAAGAATGAGATGTGTTTGCACAGGAAGATGGAGATAGCGGCTACATTCTGAACCTTAAGCTGAAACTCAACTTGAAGGATCACATGTCTGTCCAGAAATGTTTCAACTCCATTCCCGAAACCTCTATACATAGAAGTGAAAGAATATGTCCAAAACCTACAGGAGAGAGGCTGGATCAAAAATTCCACATCCCCAAATTCACCCCTGGTGGTCTACGTGTGCAAGAATTACTGCAGCCTGCAAGAAGGACTGCAGGACTGCAGTCTGAGATTAGGGAGATGAATCACAAGACCATCCCTGATAGTCATCCATTGCCACGGATACAAGACCTGCTGGATAACCTAGGGGGATACACATGGTTCTCGATACTCGACCAAGGCAGCGCTTACCATCAAGACTTCGTGGATGAAAGCTCAAGACAAGCCATCGCGTTCAGCAACCTCTGGGGCTATATGAGTGGGTCCGCATCCCCTTTGGTTTGACCAGTGCCTTATCCACTTTCCAGAGGTGTATGAAGAGGTGTTCTAGAGGGCATGAGAGCAACGACTGCTGTCTTTCCATATCTGGACGATGTTCTCTGCTATTCCAAGACGTACAGTGAACAGGTGGAAGACGTGAGAAGAGCGCTTAGTTGGATGAGGAAGCAAGGTATCAAACTGAGGCCGAAAAAGTACGACATATTCAGAGGCCAAGTGAGGTGCGTAGGTCCGATTGTATCCAGCGAGGGAACACAAATCGACCCAAAAGACTTGGAAGCGGTGTTGTGGCTAAAGGGGAGGGAGCCACAGACAGTTGGAGAGGTCAGAACACTGCTGGAATTCTTCAGCTACTACAGGTTGTTCATCCAAGATTTCAAAATGATGGCCAAACCGCTATTTGAGCTGCTACAAAGTTCATCAGAAGAAAAGGGGGAAACTGCCCAAATCAACAAGAGGGAAAAAACAGGCCATAAAGTTTAGCAATGGACAGTGGCATCCCAAGACACCAGTCCAGTGGACGGCTGTACACAGAGCCATCGTAGCCAAGTTGGTGAACATGCTAACCAATCCACCCATACTAGCATACCCAGACTATGACTTAACATTTGTGCTACACACAAATTACGCTTTAAATGAGGGTCTAGGGGCTGTCCTTTACCAACATCAGAACCGGAGGCTACATGTAATCGGGTATGGGTCCAGAATGCTCTCACAGACCTGTTAGTTTTTCTTTAAGAAGCTCCCTGTTTTCCACTCATTACCTGTATTAACTGCACCTGTTTGAACTCGTTACCTGTATAAAAGACACCTGTCCACACACTCAATCAAACAGACTCCAACCTCTCCACAATGGCCAAGACCAGAGAGCTGTGCACAAGGCTGGGATGGGCTACAGGACAATAGGCAAGCAGCTTGGTGAGAAGGCAACAACTGTTGGTGCAATTATTAGAAAATGGAAGAAGTTCAAGATGACAGTCAATCATGCTCGGTCTGGGGCTCCATGCAAGATCTCACCTCGTGGGGCATCAATGATCATGAGGAAGGTGAGGGATCAGCCCAGAACTACACGGCAGGACCAGGTCAATGACCTGAAGAGAGCTGGGATCACAGTCTCAAAGAAAACCATTAGTAACACACTACGCCGTCATGGATTAAAATCCTGCAGCGCACGCAAGGTCCCCCTGCTCAAGCCAGCGCATGTCCAGGCCCGTCTGAAGTTTGCCAATGATGACCATCTGGATGATCCAGAGGAGGAATGGGAGAAGGTCAGCTTTTTGGTCTAAACTCCACTCGCCGTGTTTGGAGGAAGAAGAAGGATGAGTACAACCCCAAGAACACCATCCCAACCGTGAAGCATAGAGGTGGAAACATCATTCTTTGGGGATGAGGTGTATTTAAACTTCCGACTTCAACAGTATCTCCTGTCAAATCAAATTACATTTTATTAGACACATGCGCCGAATACAACAGGTTCACCTTATAGTGAAATGTTTACTTACAAGCTCCTAACCAACAATGCAGTTTCAAAAATACGAATAGGAATAAGAAATAAAAGGAAGGAAGAGAGGCTCAGACAAGGACTATGTGTGATGTGTGCAGACAGCGTCTCATTGGTATACAGCTCACACACACAGTAATATGATGCCCTCTCATTAGCCTAGACAATGGAGTCATTGTTAGTTAGCGTCACACAGTGAACGCTGCACATACAGTATGATCCTGCGGAATACAGAGACACACTGGTAGGGTATATCAGAGAAAAGGCATTGAGTAGAACAACTTCAATGAGGGGATTGAATGTTACAGTTATGCTGGTCAATTGATATGAATAAATACATAGAATGTGTATGATGTTTTTTTGCTATTTTTACATTATGCACCCATGTGTCTATTCACAGTTCTATACGACAGTGTCTATCAACCTGTTTTTCCTGAGCTAAGAAGTAGTCCTTCTTCTTGACTGAAAATTGTCATTTCAGAGGTCCTATATACAGTACCAGTCAATGTTTGGACACACCTACTCATTCAATAGTTTTTCTTAATTTGTACTATTTTCTACATTGTAGAATAATAGGGAAGACATCAAAACTATGAAATAACACATATGGAATCATGTAGTAACCAAAAAAGATTTAAACAAATCCAAAATATATTTTACATTTTAGATTCTTCAAAGTAGCCACCATTTGCCTTGAATTTCTTCCTTCTTAATTCATTTCAGCCAATCAGTTGTGTTGTGACAAGGTTGGGTTGGTATACAGAAGATAGCCATATTTGGTTAAAAAAAAAATCAAGTCCATATTAGGACAGCTCAAATAAGCAAAAAGAAATGACCGTCCATCATTACTTTAAGACATGAAGGTCAGTCAATCCAAGTGCAGTCGCAAAAACCATCAAGTCTATGATGAAACTGGCTCTCATGAGGACCCCAACAGGAAAGGAAGACCCAGAGTTACCTCTGCTGCAGAGGATAAGTTCATTAGAGTTACTAGCCTCAGAAATTGCAGCCCACAAAAATGCTTCACTTGAGTAACAGACACATCTCAACATCAACTGTTCAGAGGAGACTGCGTGAATCAGGCCTTCGTGGTCAAATTGCTGCAAAGAAAACACTACTAAAGTACACCAATACGAAGAAGAGACTTGCATGATTTACTTAGAATTTAAGGCACACCTAACCAGCATGGCTACCACAGCATTCTGCAGCAATGCGCCATCCCATCTGGTTTGCGCTTAGTGGGACTATCATTTGTTTTTCAACAGGACAATTCCTCAATACACCTCCAGGCTGTGTAAGACCAAGAAGGAGAGTGATGGAGTGCTGCATCAGATGACCTGGCCTCCACAATCACCCGACCTCAACCCAATTGAGATGGTTTGGGATGAGTTGGACCGCAGAGTGAAGCTAAAGCAGCCAACAAGTGCTCCTTCAAGACAGTTGGAAAAGCATTCCAGGTGAAGCTGGTTGAGATAATGCCAAGAGTGTGCAAAGCTGTCATCAAGGCAAAAGGTGGCTACTAAAATATAAAATATAAAATACATTTGAATTTGTTTAAAACTTTTTTACTACATGATTCCATGTGTTATTTCATAGTTTTGATGTCTTCACTATTATTCTACAATGTAGAAAATAGTAAAATAAAGAAAAATCCTTGAATGAGTAGGTGTGTCCAAACTTTTGACTGGTACTGTTTTGGTCATGATTAGTCACTGCATGTCCTGGATTTGACGATGTGTTGGGGGAATCATGAAGTTGTGATTTAGTCCACTTAATTTGAATCCATAGACACTTTCAGAGAGTGGGCAAACTACTCCTGCACTCAACAACCTCCACCATGTGACAAATGTTCTTATCATTATTAATGATCCATTCCACTGCATTGTTCCCCCTCCGTCTCTGGGTCCTCTCTGGGTCCTCTCTTTAGACTGCATATTAGATTAGGGATTTTATTGTCACATTCAATGCACTTAGAGCTTTAGCAAAGCAGATCACTCAGAGTGTCTGTGTCATAGAGAAGACACCTTGGGTTGACGGACGCATGAACAGCAGACAGGAATCAATAGGGAGGACTAATCGGATATATTTGCTGAGACGGGCTCTGCCCTGAATGTTAATGATGGAGAGGGGATGGGGACTGATGCTGTCATTAGTACACACTCTGTAGCCCTGTTTATACCTGGTTCTAAAGTGCAGCCTTTGTCCTGATCTTGTTCACATTCTGAATGTGCCCACAAGTGTAGATGAGTCAACGTATTGTGCTCAGATCTTATAAGTAAGTGTAAACAGACAAGATCAGGTCGATATCTGGACAAGATCAGGACGAATGATGCATGTTAACGGCAGGTATAAAGAGGGCTTATGGAGCAGACAAGTGTAGGTAGGAGAAAACAGGGCCAGCCCGTCTAGCCAATAAAGAGTAATATAATGTGTTTCGCAGGCCTGGTCCGCTGAGGGAGAGTTTTCCTGCATGAGTGAAACAGGGCTGTGTGTTTTGTGTGTGTGTGCGTGCCTCCGTCTGTAGTGCATACATACATGTGTGTGTTGAGAAAAATAATGTATGTATTTGGTGTGTGTTAGAATCACAAAGGGAGCCCGTCTTCTTGTTAAGTAAGGGGGCTAATCCAAATAAACATTATCTTCCCCCTGACTGTCCTATCTCAATGTAAACATTATGAATACTCACTTTTTGTCTCTAAGATGAGTGAAAACGACCATGTAACGCTGTTCTGGTTTACAGGGGGCAGTTGGAAGTAAAGTAAACCATAGAGAATGAATAAGAACATTTTTCTTCAGTAGGATCAGTATCAGCATGTGAAAACAGCTGTCCTGTGTCAGCTACACACATCACCTATCAGCAGTACAGATAGCATTCTTCTCTGTTCCTGCCCATTTTAAATCATCCATCATCGTTTCTGTACCTAAGAAATAGAAAGTATCCTTCCTGAATCACTACAGAGCTCTATCACTCACCCCAGTGATGATTTAGTCCTTCGATCACCTAATCCTATCCTACCTCAAAGACATCACTGAAGCCCTCCTTGACCCCCTGCAGTTCACTTACAGAGCCAGGAGGTCTGTGGAAGACGCTGTAAACATGGGCCTCCACTACATCCTTCAGCACCTCGACAACCCAAGGACACACGCAAGGATACTGTTTGTGAACTTCAGCTTTGCAACTTCAGCTTTTCAACACAATAATCCTAGAGCTGCTGCAGGACAGATTTACCCAGCTGAATGCACATGTATCTGACTCCATCTGTCAGTGTATCACTGACCTGACCAACAGGATACAATACGTGAAGCTAGGGAAACATCTCTCAGCCTCTCTGTCCTTCAGCACGGGAGCACAGCAGGGCTGTGTGCTCTCCCCTCTCATCTCCTCACCCTACACCAATGACTGCACCTCCAACGACACATCTGTCAAGCTACTTACGTTTTGCAGATGACACCACCCTGGTCAGCCTTATCTCCGATGGTGACAAGTCCATGTACCAGAGAGAGGTTGATCGGATGGAGGCCTGGTGCATTCACAATAACCTGGAGCCAGAGGCGTCATGCCCATTGGTGGCACAAAGGCATGGTCCCCCTTATATTTGACCTGTTTGTATATACTAAACTTCATTTTTAAGGCCACCTTTTATCTTAATTATTTACAAAGAGTTGTGTCAGCTATATTTTGTGAAGGAGGCACAATGACTGGACCAGGCAAAGAGTAATCAAAGAGGTATGTTTGTAAATTAATTTGATTGAGCAATGTAGCCTATTGATTCCTTCTTGATGGATAAATAAAATGAAAATGTTTTGTTGTTTCTCTGTATTACTAGCCACCTAGCAATTTGATGAAGTTGGCTTTAGCTAGCCAGCAAGATAGGTTCCCAGTCTATGGCTCTAGATTGCAGGAAAAATACATCATGCACGTCCATCCCCATGTACTTTGTGCCCCCTCTAAAATAATGAGTGCATGACACCCCTGCCTGGAGCTGATCACTCTCAAAACCGGGGAGATGGTGATTGACATCAGAAAGCATCCCTCACCATCTCTCCCTCTTAAAATCAATGGCTCAGATTTAAGAACGGCAGAGACGTTCAAATTCCTGGGGGCCATGATCTCCCACAACCATAAGTGGGAGGACAACATCACAGTAAAGAAATTCTAACTCTCATGGACAACGCTGATTAGGTTCTACAAAACCATCATCGAGTCCATCCTCACGTCCTCGATCACTGTCTAGTTTTGAATGCGTCTTCCCTGCCCAATGGCAAACTGCAAGGGCATGTACAGTCTGCTGAGAGGGTCGTTGGCTACCGCCTGCCTTCCATCGAGGTCCTGCACAACTCCAGGGCAAGGAAGTGCGCAGGAAAGATCATCGCCGACCCCTTCCACCATTTCTTCAAAAGACTCCCCTCTGGAAAACGGTTCTGGTAAATCACAAGCAAAACCTCCAGCCACCTGAACAGCTTCTTCCCCCACTCCGTGGCCCTCATGAACCGACCACCTGGTCCACGATTTTTTTTTATTTTTTTTTTATTTCACCTTTATTTAACCAGGTAGGCTAGTTGAGAACAAGTTCTCATTTGCAACTGCGACCTGGCCAAGATAAGGCATAGCAGTGTGAACAGACAACACAGAGTTACACATGGAGTAAACTATTAACAAGTCAATAACACAGTAGAAAAAAAGGGGAGTCTATATATACATTGTGTGCAAAAGGCATGAGAAGGTAGGCAAATAATTACAATTATGCAGATTAACACTGGAGTGATAAATGATCAGATGGTTATGTACAGGTAGAGATTGGTGTGCAAAAGAGCAGAAAAATAAAAATAAATAAATAAAAACAGTATGGGGATGAGGTAGGTGAAAATGGGTGGGCTATTTACCAATAGACTATGTACAGCTGCAGCGATCGGTTAGCTGCTCGGATAGCAGATGTTTGAAGTTGGTGAGGGAGATAAAAGTCTCCAACTTCAGCGATTTTTGCAATTCGTTCCAGTCACAGGCAGCAGAGAACTGGAACGAAAGGCGGCCAAATGAGGTGTTGGCTTTAGGGATGATCAGTGAGATACACCTGCTGGAGCGCGTGCTACGGATGGGTGTTGCCATCGTAACCAGTGAGCTGAGATAAGGCGGAGCTTTACCTAGCATGGACTTGTAGATGACCTGGAGCCAGTGGGTCTGACGACGAATATGTAGCGAGGGCCAGCCGACTAGAGCATACAAGTCGCAGTGGTGGGTGGTATAAGGTGCTTTAGTGACAAAACGGATGGCACTGTGATAAACTGCATCCAGTTTGCTGAGTAGAGTGTTGGAAGCAATTTTGTAGATGACGTCGCCGAAGTCGAGGATCGGTAGGATAGTCAGTTTTACTAGGGTAAGTTTGGCGGCGTGAGTGAAGGAGGCTTTGTTGCGGAATAGAAAGCCGACTCTTGATTTGATTTTCGATTGGAGATGTTTGATATGGGTCTGGAAGGAGAGTTTAGAGTCTAGCCAGACACCTAGGTACTTATAGATGTCCACATATTCAAGGTCGGAACCATCCAGGGTGGTGATGCTGGTCAGGCGTGCGGGTGCAGGCAGCGAACGGTTGAAAAGCATGCATTTGGTTTTACTAGCGTTTAAGAGCAGTTGGAGGCCACGGAAGGAGTGCTGTATGGCATTGAAGCTCGTTTGGAGGTTAGATAGCACAGTGTCCAAGGACGGGCCGGAAGTATATAGAATGGTGTCGTCTGCGTAGAGGTGGATCAGGGAATCGCCCGCAGCATGAGAAACATCATTGATATATACAGAGAAAAGAGTCGGCCCGAGAATTGAACCCTGTGGCACCCCCATAGAGACTGCCAGAGGACCGGACAGCATGCCCTCCGATTTGACACACTGAACTCTGTCTGCAAAGTAATTGGTGAACCAGGCAAGGCAGTCATCCGAAAAACCGAGGCTACTGAGTCTGCCGATAAGAATACGGTGATTGACAGAGTCGAAAGCCTTGGCAAGGTCTATGAAGACGGCTGCACAGTACTGTCTTTTATCGGTGGCGGTTATGATATCGTTTAGTACCTTGAGCGTGGCTGAGGTACACCCGTGACCGGCTCGGAAACCAGATTGCACAGCGGAGAAGGTACGGTGGGATTCAAGATGGTCAGTGACCTGTTTGTTGACTTGGCTTTCGAAGACCTTAGATAGGCAGGGCAGGATGGATATAGGTCTGTAACAGTTTGGGTCCAGGGTGTCGCCCCCTTTGAAGAGGGGGATGACTGCGGCAGCTTTCCAATCCTTGGGGATCTCAGACGATATGAAAGAGAGGTTGAACAGGCTGGTAATAGGGGTTGCGTCAATGGCGGCGGATAGTTTCAGGAATAGAGGGTCCAGATTGTCCAGCCCAGCTGATTTGTACGGGTCCAGGTTTTGCAGCTCTTTCAGGACATCTGCTATCTGGATTTGGGTAAAGGAGAACCTGGAGAGGCTTGGGCGAGTAGCTGCGGGGGGGGGGAGCTGTTGTCCGAGGTTGGAGTAGCCAGGCGGAAGGCATGGCCAGCCGTTGAGAAATGCTTGTTGAAGTTTTCGATAATCATGGATTTATCGGTGGTGACCATGTTACCTAGTCTCAGTGCAGTGGGCAGCTGGGAGGAGGTGCTCTTGTTCTCCATGGACTTCACAGTGTCCCAGAACTTTTTGGAGTTGGAGCTACAGGATGCAAACTTCTGCCTGAAGAAGTTGGCTTTAGCTTTCCTGACTGACTGTGTGTATTGGTTCCTGACTTCCCTGAACAGTTGCATATCGCGGGGACTATTCGATGTTAGCGCAGTCCGCCACAGGATGTTTTTGTGCTGGTCGAGGGCAGTCAGGTCTGGAGTGAACCAGGGGCTATATCTGTTCTTAGTTCTGCATTTTTTGAACGGAGCATGCTTATCTAAAATGGTGAGGAAGTTACTTTTAAAGAAAGACCAGGCATCCTCAACTGACGGGATGAGGTCAATGTCCTTCCAGGATACCCGGGCCAGGTCGATTAGAAAGGCCTGCTCACAGAAGTGTTTTAGGGAGCGTTTGACAGTGATGAGGGGTGGTCGTTTGACTGCGGCTCCGTAGCGGATACAGGCAATGAGGCAGTGATCGCTGAGATCCTGGTTGTAGACAGCGGAGGTGTATTTGGAGGGCCAGTTGGTCAGGATGACGTCAATGAGGGTGCCCTTGTTTACAGAGTTAGGGTTGTACCTGGTGGGTTCCTTGATGATTTGAGTGAGATTGAGGGCATCTAGCTTAGATTGTAGGACTGCCGGGGTGTTAAGCATATCCCAGTTTAGGTCACCTAACAGAACAAACTCTGAAGCTAGATGGGGGGCGATCAATTCACAAATGGTGTCCAGGGCACAGCTGGGAGCTGAGGGGGGTCGGTAGCAGGCGGCAACAGTGAGAGACTTATTTCTGGAGAGAGTAATTTTCAAAATTAGTAGTTCGAACTGTTTGGGTATGGACCTGGAGAGTATGACATTACTTTGCAGGCTATCTCTGCAGTAGACTGCAACTCCTCCCCCTTTGGCAGTTCTATCTTGACGGAAGATGTTATAGTTGGGTATGGAAATCTCAGAATTTTTGGTGGCCTTCCTGAGCCAGGATTCAGACACGGCAAGGACATCAGGGTTAGCAGAGTGTGCTAGAGCAGTGAGTAAGACACACTTAGGGAGGAGGCTTCTGATGTTGACATGCATGAAACCAAGGCTTTTTCGATCACAGAAGTCAACAAATGAGGGTGCCTGGGGACATGCAGGGCCTGGGTTTACCTCCACATCACCCGTGGAACAGAGAAGGAGTAGTATGAGGGTGCGGCTGAAGGCTATCAAAACTGGTCGCCTAGGGCGTTGGGGACAGAGAATAAGAGGAGCAGGTTTCTGGGCATGGTAGAATATATTCAGGGCATAATGCGCAAACAGGGGTATGGTGGGGTGCGGGTACAGCGGAGGTAAGCCCAGGCACTGGGTGATGATGAGAGAGGTTGTATCTCTGGACATGCTGGTTGTAATGGGTGAGGTCACCGCATGTGTGGGGGGTGGGACAAAGGAGGTATCAGGGGTATAAAGAGTGGAACTAGGGGCTCCATTGTAAACTAAAACAATGATAACTAACCTGCACAACAGTATACAAGGCATATTGACATTTGAGAGAGACATACAGCAAGGCATACAGTAATCACAGGTGTTGAATTGGGAGAGCTAGCTAAAACAGTAGGTGAGACAACAACAGCTAATCAGCTAGCACAACAACAGCAGGTAGAATGGCGATAGATTAGGCAGAGAGGGTCGGATTAACTACACACAGAGCCTAAGTGCGGCTGGGGCCGACAGATAAAACATAAACAAGCAGAATGGATTACCGTGAATTAATGGACAGTCCAGCCTGCATCAGCTATGTAGCCAAGTGATCAGTGTCCAAGGGGCAGCGGTGGATGGGGCAGGGAAGCTGGACTGGCGAGTGTTATCCAGGTTAGAAAACTAACAATGACTAAATAGCTTGTAGCCAGTTAGCTGGTTAGCTTCTGAAGGTTCTTGAGTGTGTTCTAAAAATGTAAAGATAATAGCGGTTCCGTATCACATTGGGTGAGGCAGGTTACCGGAAGGTATAAACAAATTAAAAATCGAAAAGGGATAGAAAGTAAATATGGGTTCAGTGAGTGTTTGGGACGCGGCGATTCAGATGGTTAGCAGGCCTGTGCTAACAAGCTAACAGTTAGTAGACGGTGCTAAACACGGTAGCAGTTAGCGGACCGGGCTAAACAAGCTAGCAGTTAGCAGGCCGAATTTGCAAGCAAGGAGATAGCAAGGGCTAGAGAGTTAGCCTTTGGGGACGTCGCGATGGGGGGAGTCTGTTTATTCCTCTTCATGCGGTGACATCAATGGACCGGTCGTGGGTCTGGATATTGTAGCCCAGGAGCTCAAAATGTTCCGTTTGCGATGGGAATCCGGGGGTGAAAAATAAAATAAAATAATAGATAGGTCCGTTATGCTCTGGTTAGAGTCGCGTTGTTCGAACTGGCGAGAGCTTTCCGAGCTAAAGGTTAGCTGATGACCGGTTAGCTGACCGGTTAGCTGAAGACCGCTAGCAATGTTTTGCTGAAGCTGGTAGTTAGTTGGCTAGTTGGCTAGCTTCAGTTGAGGGGTTCCAGATCCGAAGTAAATATAAATACTTTAGGAAAAAAGCTACGTTGGGTGAGGCGGGTTGCAGGAGAGTATTTAGAAGAAGTTGAGGTTCAGCAAAAAGTTTTAAAGATATGTGAAGAAAACGAAACGAAACGAAAACAAACGATATATACAAGGAACACGACAACACGTCCTACTGCTACGCCATCTTGGATCTCATTCATGGACTATTCACTTTGCACCACTCATCCACAAACTATGCACCTTGCACTATCATCCATGAACTTCACATTGCTCGTTGCACTCTCTGTACATGCTCATATGCACCTCGTCCTGTGAAATCATTTTTATTTACTCATCTCTACATACATAATGTATAATGTAGCTTAATGTTCATAGTGAAGATTGTAGTTCTTATCTTACAGTGTACATAGTGTAAACACCCCATGAGTATTTGTCTGAACTCTGCTTCTACATATGTTGTCTGTATATCCTGTTTACCGTCTGTTTATCCTGTTTATCGTCTGTATATCCTGTTAATCGTCTATATATCCTGTTTATTGTCTGTTTATCATGTTTATTTTCTCTCTGTATATCCTGTTTGTCGTCTGTATATCCTGTATATCCTCTTTATCGTATATTTATCCTGTTTATTGTCTGTATATCATGGTTATTGTCTCTCTGTATATCCTGTTTATCGTCTGTATATCCTGTTTATCGTCTGTATATGATGTTTATTGTCTGTTTGTATTTCCTGTTTATCGTCTGTATATCATGTTTACTGTCTCTCTGTATATCCTGTTTATTGTCTGTATATCATGTTTATTGTCTGTATATCATGTTTATTGTCTGTCTGTATTTCCTGTTTATCGTCTGTATATCCTGTTCATCATCTGTCTATGTGTGGAGCAGGGGGTGTGGTGCGCTTTAATATCTCTGTCTGTGGAACACAGTGTCAAACAGAGACTCTGCAGCCTAAATGGAGGCACAAAAGGTGCCATCATACTTATCATTGACACTTGTTGACAGAGGTCGTGTGTGTGTGTGTGTGTGTGTGTGTGTGTGTGTGTGTGTGTGTGTGTGTGTGTGTGTGTGTGTGTGTGTGTGTGTGTGTGCATGTTTCATTCTTAGGTTCAGCAAAACCTCAACAGGCTTCTAAGCTGCTCTATATGGTAAAACCCAGCCCTAAAAATGTCTAATATCTACAGACAATTGCTTTTTTCCCCTTCTTATGACTATTATAATAGACTATTATGACCCAAAGCGGGGAGGAGAGAAGGCTTACCAATGTTGAATATCTTTGTATTTTGTACTCTTTCATTATATAAATTAATGTAAAAAGACTTTGATATGATCTGAATACACTACAGCAGTCATTCTGGTCCATGGGGATCTGCCTTCTTTGAAGTCCCTGAATGAAATGGATGTTCCACTTTCGTTTATTCCATTTCTGTAGAAATGACTAAACACATTCTGATCCACAGGAAAGCATAGAATGAATGTGGAGCCTTACTCAAATCAAAATGTAAATAAAGGAATATTAGCCTTGTGTCTGTAGTATTCACAGAAAGATGAATATTCTATTAATGCCAGTTTATTCTTCCCCTGCAAACTGCATTCTCTCTCATTCTCTGTCCTATTGCTCAGAGTGAAGGGTCACAATTGAGCTCAGCCATACGTCATTGATCACAGTACAATAACATTAGTGTGTGCTTAGCATGTTAATTGGCATTAGCACTATGGAGCGGCGTTTGTAATTCCACTCATCATGATGGGATTAGCTGAGATCCAAGTTCACCAGAGGGTCTATGACTCTGATTAAATTAAGATGATGACAGCCCAATGGGATACTTGATAATAGGGAGAGAGTTGGCATACTGAACGTGACAAAGTCTTTACACTGGTGGCTTAAAACAGATTCCAACAGAAGTTACCACAGAGGAATTAAGACGAATCAGCAGGTTCCTTCAGGATATTCACTTTATTCCACCCCCTTTTTCATCAGGATACTAGGATTTGGGGTCCCCTCAGTTGTCTCCTTACTTCAGGCATTGACAGCAATAACCAATCAAAGTCCAAATCATTGGTAATCTTGCAAAGATAAACTCTTAACTCAAACATCTACATTCTTGTAAGTTAATTTTTGACAAACCCTTATTTTTATTTGAACCTTTGAGTGAGTCATGAGGATGGAAAAAAGCTTTCTAACATGTCGTTTCTAACATGCCGTTAGTAGGAACTGACATGACTGAAGGGCCCAGATTCATACATTTCCATATTAGTAGGGTCTCCATTGAGTAAGATCTGCATTTCTCCATGGTTGTTTAATGTGAGAACATTCATAGAGCCTGAAGCGAGAGAAATCCAACTTCTATAGATATCTCTCAGTGTCCCTGATAGCATTATTACTTATTTGTCATGTTTAATGGGAGGATTTAAAAAAAAACAGATTTTTAGAAATGTTTGCTAATTTATTACAAATCAAAAAAATGAAATATTCACGTAAGTATTCAGACCCTTTACTCAATACTTTGCTGAAACAACTTTGGCAGTGATTACAGCCACGAGTCTTATTGGGTATGACACTACAAACTTGGCACACCTGTATTTGGGAAGTTTCAAGTCTGGGCTCTGACTGGGCCACTCAAGGACAATCAGAGACTGACCCCGGAGCCACTCCTGCGTTGTCTTGGCTATGTGCTTAGGGTTGTTGTCCTGTTGGAAGGTGAACCTTTGCCCCAGTCTGAGGTCCTGAGCGCTCTTGAGCAGGTTTTCATCAAGGATCTCTCTGTACTTTCTCCATTCATCTTTGCCTTGATCCTGACTAGTCTCACAGTCCCTGCGCTGTAAAACATCCTGACAGAATTAAGCTGCCACTACCATGCTTCACCATAGGGATGGTGCCAGGTTTCCTCCAGACATGACGCTTGGCATTCAGGCCAAAGAGTTCAATCTTGGTTTCATCAGACCAGAGAATCTTGTTTCTCATGGTTTGAGAGTGTTAAGGTGCCTTTTGGCAAACTCCAAAAGGGCTGTCATGTGCCTACGGACAATTCCTTCGACCTCATGGCTTGGTTTTTGCTCTGATATGCCCTGTCAACTGTGGAACCTTATATAGACATGTGTGTTCCTTTCCAAATCATGTCCAATCAATTGAATTCACCACAGGTGGACTCCAATGTAGAAACATCTCAAGGATGACCAATGGAAACAGGACACACCTGAGCTCAATTTCGAGTCTCATAGCAAGGGTCTGAATACGGTATAAATAAGGTATTTCTGTTTTTTATTTTAATACATTTGTCATTATGGGGTACTGTGTGTAGATTGCTGAGAGAAAAATTTAGATAAAATCCATTTTAGAATAAGGCTGTAATGTGACAAAATGTGGACAAAGTCAAGCGGTCTGTATACTCTGAAGGCACTGTATATATACAGTATCTATACCTGGAGAACCACAAGAGATTAGCATCCTCCATCATGGAAGTATTTACTGAATATATGAGGTTATTACGTGGTAGTACTCTGTAATATCTGAACAATGTTGTTCCTATTAATTATAACCTGGAACAATGTTGCCCTGAGTAATTATAACCTGGAATAATGTTGTTCCTATTAATTTTAATCTGGAACAATGTTGCCACGAGTAATTATAACCTGGAACAATGTTGTTCCTATTCATTTTAACCTGGAACAATGTTGCCCCTAGTAATTATAACCTGGAACAATGTTGTTCCTAGTAAATATAACCCAGAACAATGTTGCCCGTAGTAATTATAACTGGAACAATGTTGGTCCTAGTAATTGTAACCTGGAACAATGACCCTGGGGTTTTCTCTGGGGTCATGCAGTCAGGAAAAAGTCTACATTACAGTACAGGCCTACCAATGAAGGTTATACTCTATATAGTGTCAGGAGATACATGTGGTGCCTCACTAAACTGCCACCATATGCCCTTAATGCCAAAATGTCAACACCATGTATCCAACCGGGACACAGGATATTGGAGCAATTACCTGTAGCCTCAGGACAGCTGTCTCCTAGGAGCAGGGGGTGTGGAACTTTCTGATATATCTGTCTGTGGAACACAGTGTCAAACAGAGACTCTAAATGGAGGCTCGAAGGGTGTCATAATTAGCATTGACATTTTCTGACAGAGAGGTCAAGTCAAGTCCGCGTGTGTGTTACACAGACACGTCTGTAAAGCCTTGTTCACACTGGAAGTTGGAAATTACTAAAATCCAAATTTTTTCAAATCCGATTAAAGTCTGTTCTTTTACTGCCTTCTGAGTCCAAAGAGCACATGGAATCAGATATTTTGAGACACATTTCAAACGAACTTCATAGGTGGTTTGAAATCAGATACAAATCTGATTCCTGACCATGCGACTTGCATCTGGAGAGTCAAATCTGATTTATTTGCCCTCAAGTGTTTTTTTGCTTGCTATCTACTCAGTTTGACAAGAACATGAGCGAACTAATTAGCTTGTTAATTGTTTACAAACAAATGGGTAAAATTTGTAAAAATAAAATAGGTAAACAGCTACCTAGCTAGCTAGTTGACTGCTGTGGCTAGCCAAAAAGGATTTGTTTTGTAAGTTGGATCATCTTATCGTTTGAGGCTTTAAAAGTGTTTTTTCTCTATGCTTTTGAACATTCAAAGCAAATGGGAATGTCCATCGCAGGCATTGTTGTCATAACCTCTGAGTGATAGGAAGCACGAGCACCACCACCAATCAGCCTACACCACTGCGAACACACCCTTCGTTACTATGAGCATAGACATGTCAGCAAATGACTGCTCTCTGAACACCAACAAATCTGATTTCTTCACTTGTAACTTGCTGATTGGACAGTCAGTATTACTTAATGGATTTGAAAAACTAAACTGATTTGAGGCCTGCAGTGTGAACAAGCCTTTAGAGAAAGGTCTCTGGCTGTGCTAGATGGATGTCATTGCCTCTGGGACTGGTGCTATTCAGCACATTCCACCACAATCAATTGCATCATAAACAGCCACTTTTGATGTTTCTAATTTGGTGAAACCCGAAGCACTGTTTTATGTGCTGTTAGTTACTGAACTGCTTTAGAATCAGAGATTTATTTCATTATTTTAGAAAGCCTCTCGTCACAGAACATGAAACCCTTCTCTTTGATTAAAGTTTCACTCTAAACAATATCTATTTTTGTTGTTATTCAAACACTTCACAACAAAACAGACAAAACCAAAACAGGTTTTGGAATTTGCCCTTCGGACTGTTTTTAAACAATAGTAGAGGAAACGATTCAAGTATCTCAGCAGCTTGCGACTCCAACGACAGTTAGGAACAGTCGGGTGGGAAGCAGTGAGTGCTAATTATCCGCCCCTAGGGGATTGAGGCGCAGCGCAGTTCCTCTCCATTTCAAGTCTTTAACTCTCTCCCCCGCCTGAACACAGCCAGCACCACAGGTGAAGCGCTACAAATCAGATTTTAGCGAGTATGGCCCGGTCTGTAGTATCTGGTGACTGGAGTGAGCCATGAGAGAAGTATTGTCCTGCTGGAACATTGATTAGCCTGCTGATATGATTGGGCTTGTGTTACACTGCATGGGACCATTGACAGTGCTACCAGGAGCGAACAAATAATGGTTCTATGGAGAAAGACGAGAAAAGAGAGAGGGAGGAAGGGGTGGTAGGAGAAAGGAGACGATGTGATTGAGATTGTGTTACGCAGTGTGGCACCCATACTGGCTGCTACTTGGAGAGAGGGATGAGAGGACACATAGGGAGGAGAGGACATAGGGAGGAGAAAGGGAAGAGAGAGCATAGGGAAGAGTGGGCATATGAGGAGAGGACATGGAGAAAGGAAAGAACATAGGGAGGAGAGGACACAGAGGGAGTTGAGGACACAGAGGGAGGAGAGTACACAGAGGGAGGAGAGGACACAGAGGGAGGAGAGGACACAGAGGGAGGCGAGGACACATAGGGAGGAGACGACACAGAGGGAGGCGAGGACACAGAGGGAGGCGAGGACACATAGGGAGGTGAGGACAGAGGGAGGAGAGGACAGAGGGAGGAGAGGACACAGAGGGAGGCGAGGACACAGAGGGAGGCGAGGACACAGAGGGAGGCGAGGACACAGAGGGAGGCGAGGACACAGAGGGAGGAGAGGACACAGAAGGAGGTGAGTACATAAGGAAGAGAGGACACAGAGGGAGGAGAGGACATAGGGAGGAGAGGACATGTGGAAGAGAAGAGTTGTGTTACACATTGTTTGACCTATATTGACGGCTACCATCACAAGGGGAATGTTAGAGAGAGGAGAGAGGGAGGATGAGGAAAGAGAGAGAGGGAGGAGAAGAGAGGGACGAGAGGAGAGAAAGGATATGGATGAGGGATCAGAAAGGCAAGGAGCAGAGGAGGAGAGGAGAGGGAGAGGAAGAGGGGAGGTAGGTTATAAAAGTCACCCGTCCATTACTGAACAGATGTGCTACAAAACAAGGATTGGAACCATGTAGCATATAAATTGACCCCAAGACCTTTCTGCAGAATTGCAAGCAGTATGCAGACAGTAAGTGTATGAATAAGCACAAACACAGCAGACATAAGCGTATGAATAAGCACAAACACAGCAAAAAGCAAAGCATCAGATGAAAGACTCCAATAATGAAATGGCATTAAAAAACAGCAACCCTCAAAACCATAAACCAAATGTATTTTCATTTATATTGGTTATAGCCAGCGACCAAAGCAACTCAAAAGTCAATAGTCAATTCAATAGTCCAGATTTAAAGGCTACATTTCCAAAATGAGATTCAGTTCTACCAACATGAATTAACGTGCTTATATACAAGATCCCAAACACAAATACAATTCTGTTAAATTCTATTCATTCTGAAAAATAGACATGATAATTCAATAGCGAGTCAATCAACAAAATCAATCTGATATACTCACCACTCCTTCGATCTATACACGTAAGAAAATACCAAGACCTCATTTTCATCTAGCATGGTTAAAGTTAAGGTCAAGTATTGACTCAGATACACAGATACATCAGAGTAAACAGCATGAACAGTTTTCTCATCCGTGAAGTAAACAGTTTGTTCTTGTGTGGATGGGTTCACATAGGTTTGCTCTAAACAACATATCTCCATCCACCTTTAAATACATACATGCATAAATAACAGAACTTTATGTACACTGAGGAAGAATGTCAATGACATGCATGTCAATTTCTCCTGGCTCAAAGTTGAGGAGAGATTAACTGCATCACTATTGGTCTTTGTGTGAGGTGTTGATGTGTTGAAGGTGCCGAAGTGTCTGTTCAAGTAGTTGGCACATAGTTCGGACACTCATTGGTAGACATGCAATAAGAGGTCTTTTCACAGTCCCCACATCCAGAACAGAGGCTGGGAATGCACAGTACTAAATAGAGCCATGACTACATGGAACTCTTTACCACCCCAAGTATCTCAAGCTACCAATAATTCCAGATAAAAAAAAAAAAGATAAAAGTATTATATATGTGATATGTGGTTGGGATATGACTGTAATATGGGTGGCTTTGGTTGGGAGTGTATGCTAAATGTCTCAATTGTAAATGAAAATGCAGTGCTATGTATATTTATGTATATTATTTGTTCTATTTGTTGTTTCCTGTTTGGAAACCTCGGCAGCAGCTAATTGGGGATCCTAATAAATACCAAATACTAAAATATGGTATTATATGCTGACGTATACATACACGTCCCCCATGCAGTATATTTACATAAACCCCACTATCACATTACACACAAGAATATGGTTGGACACTTTTCAGAGGTAATATGTACAATACGTTTTGACCTCTACAGTACATTAACGTTTTAACAAATGCCTTAATATACGTAATTCCCAAACATTCTAAGAATTTCTGAAAACATGAAAATTGGCATATCTAAGTGATCGCGTGTCATATTCTTCCTGGGGTTGTATATGATCAAATTTCAATAAGATTTCATGTTGCTAAAATGATATCAGTTCCATTTTAAACTACAAATGCATACTAGTGTAACTAACATGCATTTGTGTTGTAGGAAATGTACAGTATACACCTTATGGAGTATATTGTATGTAGACGTGCATAATTCATGTAATAACTTAGGGTATGTTGACAGAATGTCTAATGTGGCCTATTAAACACAAAAACTATGTTTTAAATGAGAATGATGCAGGTCTGATACTGTCACGACTTCCGCCGAGGTCGGCTCCTCTCCTTGTTCGGGTGGCGTTCGCCGGTCGACGTCACCAGCTTTCTAGCCATCGCCGCTCCATTTTTTCATTGTTCCATTTGTTTTGTCTTGTTCCCTGCACACCTGGTTTACATTCCCTAATCACACTGCATGTATTTATTCCGCTGTTCCCCCCCCATGTCTTTGTGTGGAATTGTTTTCGTTACGTGTTTCATGTTACCCGCCAGGCTGTTTTTTTCCCTGTGTTACGTGGTATTTCACGAAGGATGTTTAATTGTTAAACATTTGCTTATTTTTTTGTGACAGTTTCGCGCCTTGCACTTTTTACCTTTGGCTGGAGGTTTTGATGCAGTGGCGTCTGTCAGTTTTATTGCCTCTGCCTAAATAAAGTGTGCGCCTGTTCACAACTCTCTGCTCTCCTGCACCTGACTTCTCCACCAGTAGTGCACAACCTTGACAGATACTGAAAAATAAAGGGATTTATTGCCTAGTTCGCCCATATTTAATTTCATTTTTGTAGTTAGCTACACCGCTACAGTAAATGGCAACAAAAGTATGCAACTACTGAAAACACTACCTAGATTTGAATGAAGTTCAGCTACCACTAAGCTACTGTATATGTAGTTGAATTACTAGTTGAACTACATGTATTTCACTTCTCCCCAACACTGTCCCCAATCTACAAGCAAGGCATCTAATGCACAATGCACTAGTGAACATTTGTGTCAATTGCAATCACAATTACATCCACAGGAATCAGGGGATGAAACTTGGGGATGAATCATGTTGAGCAAACGTTGATAAAAGAGTGCCCATACTTGCTCAAACAATGTGAGTCTCACTCACTCACTCACTCACTCACTCACTCCCTCTAGCCCCAGGCATACAGGCAGCAGGACAGGGGGCCACCTGCCATGGGTGTGCAGGAATACAGGCAGTGATGACAGCCCGCTGATGGGTTTAACATGCTAGTACAGGACCTCCTGGGTGATGAGGAGAGCGAGAGGGAAAGAGGGAGAGAGAGAGAAGGCACTTTATAGAAAGATGGAGGTGGGGAGTTTGGGAAAGGGATATAGGTAGCAAGGGAGAACTGGAGAGAGAGTTTGATGAAATGCTCAAATGACACATACAGTACATTTACATTTGATTTATTTGTAAATCCAATATAGCTGTCATCCATTGCAGTGCCAGCTAGCCATCTTCGCTCTACAACCCCCTCCTCACAGGTCTGAGCCACAGAGACATGGTCCAACAAACCTAATAGAGATTTAGCATCTGTTCCATTACAAAGCGAACATAGGACATGGCTCTCTCTCTCTCTCTCTCTCTCTCTCTCTCTCTCTCTCTCTCTCTCTTTCTCTCTCTCTCTCTGTCAATTCAATTGAATTGGCTTTATTGGCATGGGAAACATATGTTAACATTGCCAAAGCAAGTGAAGTAGATAATATACAAAAGTGAAATAAAAAATACAAAATAACAGTAAACATTCCACTCACAGAAGTTCCAAAAGAAAAAAGACATTATAAATGTCATATTATGTAGATATACAGTGTTGTAACGATGTGCACATGGTTAAAGTACAAAAGGGAAAATAAAAAAACATACATTTGGGTTGTTTTTACAATGGTGTTTGTTCCTCACTGGTGGCCCTTTTCCTGTGGCAACACAAATCTTGCTGCTGTGATGACACACTGTGGAATTTCACCCAGAAGATATGGGAGTTTATCAAAATTGGGTTTGTTTTCGAATTCTTTGTGGATATGTGTAATCTGAGGGAAATCTGTGTCTATAATATGGTCATACATTTGGCAGGAGGTTAAGAAGTGCAGCTCAGTTTCCAACATTTTATGGACAGTGTGCACATAGCCTGCCTTCTCTTGAGAGCCAGGTCTGCCTAAGGTGACCTTTTTCAATAGGCTATGCTCACTAAGTATGTAAATAGTCAAAGCTATCCTTAAGTTTGAGACAGTCACAGTGGTCAGATATTATACCCCTGTGTACTCTGTTTAGGACCAAATTCTAGTTTGCTCAGTTTTTTTGTTAATTCTCTCCAATGTGTCAAGTAATTATCTTTTTGTTAACTCATGATTTGGTTGGGTCTAATTGTGTTAATGCCCTGGGGTTCTGTGGGACGTGTTTGTGTTTGAAAAGAGCTCCAGGACCAGCTTGCTAGGGGACTCTTCTCCAGGTTCATCTCTCTGTAGGTGATGGCTTTGTTATCCTTTTTGGGATAGGGGGCAGCATTTTCACTTTTGGATGAATAGCGTGCCCAGAGTGAACTGCCTCCTACTCTGTCCCAGATGCTAATATATGCATATTATTATTAGTATTGGATAGAAAACACTCAAAAGTTTCTAAAACTGTTTGAACGATGCCTGTGAGTATAACAGAACTCATATGGCAGGCGAAAACATGAGAAAAATCCAACCAGGAAGTGGAACATCTAAGGTTTGTAGTTTTTCAAAGCTTGGCCTACCAAGTACACATCGAGATATGGATGAGGTTGCACTTCCTACGGGTTCCACTAGATGTCAACTGTCTTTAGTCAGTGGTCTGGCAGAGAGCCTTGGTCTCATGACGTGCGCTCCCGACAGAGTTACCTCTTGTTCCAGTGCTTTTCTGAAGACAAAGGAAATCTCCGGTTGGAACATTATTGATGTTTAATGTTAAAAACATCCTAACAATTGATTCCATACATTGTTTGACATGTTTCTAAAGGACTGTAATGGAACTTTTCAAATTTTTGTCTGGATGAAGTGCCTGCGCCTCATGAAGATGGATTACTGGGCTGAACACGCTAACAACAAGTGGCTATTTGGACATACATGATGGAACTTTATGGAACAAATCAGTCATTTATTGTCGAACTGGGATTCCTGGGAGTGCCTTCTGATGAAGATCATCAAAGGTAAGTGAATGTTTATGGTGTTGTTTCTAACTTTGTTGATTCCAAAATGATGGAGGTTAGTGATTCATTTTATCTATATTTCTGCTTTTTGTGACTCCTATTTTTAGCTGGAAAAATTTCTGTGTGTTTTTTCGACTTGGCGGTGATCTAACATAATTATATGTTGTGCTTTAGCTGTAAAGCATTTTTGAAATCGGACACGATGGGTGAGATTAACAAGATGTTTATCTTTCATTTGCTGCTTTGTACTTGTTCATGTGTGAAAGTTACATGTTTCAAAAAAATATTTAAGAATTTCTGTTATACTCACAGGCCTTTTCAGCGGAATGTTTTCAAGGTGTTGGGCTAGCGGAACCCCTGCGCTAGAAAGGTTATGGAAGGTTTGGGAATCGTTTCCATTTAGGTGGTTATAGAATTTAACGTCTCTTTTCTGGATATTGATAATTAGCGGGTATTGGCCTAATTCTGCTCTGCATGCATTATTTGGTGTTTTACGTTGTACATGGGGGAAATTTTTGCAGAATTCTGCATGTAGAGTCTCAATTTGGTGTTTGTCCCATTTAGTGAATTCTTTGTTGGTGAGCGGACCCCAGACCTCACGACCATGAAGGGCAATGGGTTCTATAACTGATTCAAGTAGTTTTAGCCAGATCCTAATTGGTATGTCGAATTTTGTGTTCCTTTTGATGGTATAGGTATAGAATAACTATCTTTAAAGTAATGACTTTGGATGTCAGGTTTGAAATGAAAGCTTCTTCTAGTAATAATACTTGTTCATGTTACATTTAACAACTTTAGATTCTACAAAACAATAAAAGAAAGTTGCCAGCGAAAGTCAGTCGTACATCACTTGTACATAATTGCTGCGTGTTTCTCCCTTCCTACTACCTGTCGCAAAGCATTCTGGAACTTGCAGTCAATAGCGTAATCCTATACTAACCATTACAACAGAAATATGTGCAGTTGAAGTTGGAAAATTACATACACCTTAGCCAAATACATTTAAACTCAGTTTTTCACAATTCCTGACATTAATCCTAGTAAAAATTCCCTGTTTTAGGTCAGTTAGGATCACCACTTTATTTTAAGAATGTGAAATGTCAGAATAATAGCAGAGATAAATATTTATTTCAGCTTTTATTTCTTTCATCAAATTCTCAGTGGGTTAGAAGTTTACATACAATCAATTAGTATTTGGTAGCATTGCCTGTCAATTGTTTATCTTGGGTCAAACGTTTCAGGTAGCCTTCCACAAGATTCCCACAAAACATTGGGTGAATTCTGGCTCATTCCTCCTGACGGAGCTGGTGTAACTGAATCAGGTTTGTAGGCCTCCTTGCTCACACATGCTTTTTCAGTTCTGCCCACAAATTTTCTATAGTTTAGCGGTCAGTGCTTTGTGATGGCCACTCCAATACCTTGAATTTGTTGTCCTTAAGCCATTTTACCACAACTGTGGAGGTATGCCTTGGGTCAATGTCCATTTGGAAGACCCATTTGCGACCAAGCTTTAACTTCTTGACTGATGTCTTGAGATGTTGCTTTAATATATCCACACAATTGTCCACCCTCATGATACCATCTATTTTGTGTAGTGCACCAGTCCCTCCTTCAGCAAAGCACCCCCACAACATGATGCTGCCGACCCCGTGCTTCACGGTTGGGATGGTGTTCTTCGGCTTGCAAGCCCCCCCCCTTTTTCCTCCAAACATAACGATGGCCATTATGGCCAAACAGTTCTATTTTTGTTTCATAAGACCAGAGGACATTTTCCCAAAAAGTATGATCTTTGTCCCCATGTGCAGTTGCAAACCATAGTCTGGCCTTTATTATGGCGGTTTTGGAGCAGTGGCTTCTTCCTTGCTGTGCGGCCTTTCAGGTTATGTCGATATAGGACTCGTTTTACTGAAGATATGGATACTTTTGTGCCTGTTTCCTCTAGCATCTTCACAAGGTCCTTTGCTGTTGTTCTGGGATTGATTCGCTGTCACACCCTGGTCAAAGTATTTTGTGTTTATCTTTATTTATTTGGTCAGGCCAGGGTGTGGCATGGTTTTTTGTATGTGGTGTGTATGTATGGGGATTGTAGCTAGTGGGGTGTTCTAGCTAAGTCTATGGCTGTCTGAAGTGGTTCTCAATCAGAGGCAGGTGTTTATCGTTGTCTCTGATTGGGAACCATATTTAGGCAGCCATATTCTTTGAGTTTGTCGTGGGTGATTGTCCTTAGTGTCCAGATGTCATTGTTCTGTGTTAGGTTACACAAGTATAGGCTGTTTCGGTTTTCGTTAAGTTTATTGTTTTGGTAGTGTTTGTGTTTAGTGTGTTACTTCATTAAACATGGATTGCAATAGACACGCCGCATTTTGGTCCGACTCTCCTTCTCATATAGAAAACCGTTACAGAATCACCCACCACCAACGGACCAAGCAGCGTGTCAACAGGCAGCAACAGCAGCGTAAAGAGGAATGGACATGGGAGGACGTTTTGGATGGCAAGGGCTGTTACACTTGGGAGGAGATACTGGCTGGAAGAGATCGCCTCCCATGGGAACAGGTGGAGGCACTTAGGAGAGCAGAGGCAGCCGGAGAGAGGAGCCGGCGATATGAGGGAACACGGCTGGCAAGGAAGCCCGAGAGGCAGCCCCAAAAATGTATTGGGGGGGGGCTAACAGGGAGTATGGCTACGCCAGGTAGGAGACCTGCGCAAACTCCCTGTGCTTACCGGGGGGCTAGAGAGACCGGACAGGCACCGTGTTATGCAGTGGTGCGCACGGTGTCTCCAGTGCGGGTGCATAGCCCGGTGCGGTATATTCCAGCTCCGCGTGTCGGCCGGGCTAGATTGAGCGTCGAGCCTAATGCCATGAAGCCGGCTCTACGCAGCTGGTCCCCAGTGCGTCTCCTTGGGCCGGCTTACATGGCACCAGCCTTGCGCTCGGTGTCTCCGGTTCGCCTGCATAGCCCAGTGCGGGCTATTCCACCTCGCCGCACTGGCAGGGCGACCATGAGCATTCAACCAGGTAAGGTTGGGCAGGCTCGGTGCTCAAGAGCTCCAGTGCGCCTGCACGGTCCGGTTTTTCCAGTACCACCTCCACACCCCAGCCCTCCGGTAGCAGCTCCCCGCACCAGGCTTCTTGTGCGTGTCCTCGGCCCAGTACCACCAGTGCCAGAACCACGCATCAGGCCTATGGTGCGCCTCGCCTGTCCAGCGCTGTCGGAGCCCTCCTCCTCTCCAGCGCTGTCGGAGTCTCCCGCCTGTTTAGCGCTGTTAGAGCCTTCCTTCTCTACAGCGCTGCCGGAGTCTCCCGCCTGTTCATAACTGCCAGTTTGCAAGGAGCTGCCAGTTTGCAAGGAGCTGCCAGTTAGCATAGAGCTGCCAGTTAGCATAGAGCTGCCAGTTAGCATAGAGCTGCCAGTCTGCAAGGAGCTGCCAGTCTGCAAGGAGCTGCCAGTCTGCAAGGAGCTGCCAGTCTGCAAGGAGCCGCCAGAGCTGCCTGTCTGCAGGATGCCGCCAGAGCTGCCAGTCTGCAAGGAGCCGCCAGAGCTGCCAGTCTGCAAGGAGCCGCCAGAGCCGCCAGTCTGCATGGAGCAGCCAGGGCCGCCAGTCAGCATGGAGCAGCCAGGGCCGCCAGTCAGCATGGAGCAGCCAGGGCCGCCAGTCAGCATGGAGCAGCCAGTCAGCATGGAGCAGCCAGTCAGCATGGAGCAGCCAGAGCAGCCAGTCAGCATGGAGCAGCCAGAGCTGCCAGTCAGCATGGAGCAGCCAGTCAGCATGGAGCAGCCAGAGCTGCCAGTCAGCATGGAGCAGCCAGTCAGCATGGAGCAGCCAGAGCTGCCAGTCATCATGGAGCAGCCAGTCAGCATGGAGCAGCCAGAGCTGCCAGTTGACCAGACTCTCCCAGATCTGCCAGTTGACCAGACTCTCCCAGATCTGCCAGTTGACCAGACTCTTCCAGATCTGCCAGTCGACCAGACTCTTCCAGATCTGCCAGTCGACCAGACTCTTCCAGATCTGCCAGTCGACCAGACTCTTCCAGATCTGCCAGTCGACCAGACTCTTCCAGATCTGCCAGTCGACCAGGATCTGGTAGATTCATCAACCTGCCTGAGCTTCCTCTCACTCCTGAGCTTCCTCTCACTCCTGAGCTTCCTCTCACTCCTGAGCTTCCCCTCAGTTCCGAGCTGCCTCAGTCCCGAGCTGCCCCTCAGTCCCGATCTGCTCCTCAGTCCAGTGGGGTTCTGGGTGAGGACTACTAGGCCATGGTCGGCGGCGAGGGTGGACTATCCAGGGACGCGAGGAGAAGGGACTAAGACATTGATTGAGTGGGGTCCACGTCCCGCGCCGGAGCCGCCACCATGGACAGACGCCCACCCGGACCCTCCCTATTGTTTTGAGGTGCGTTCGGGAGTCCGCACCTTAGGGGGGGGGGGGTTCTGTCACACCCTGGTCAAAGTATTTTGTGTTTATCTTTATTTATTTGGTCAGGCCAGGGTGTGGCATGGGTTTTTGTATGTGGTGTGTATGTATGGGGATTGTAGCTAGTGGGGTGTTCTAGCTAAGTCTATGGCTGTCTGAAGTGGTTCTCAATCAGAGGCAGGTGTTTATCGTTGTCTCTGATTGGGAACCATATTTAGGCAGCCATATTCTTTGAGTTTGTCGTGGGTGATTGTCCTTAGTGTCCAGATGTCATTGTTCTGTGTTAGGTTACACAAGTATAGGCTGTTTCGGTTTTCGTTAAGTTTATTGTTTTGGTAGTGTTTGTGTTTAGTGTGTTACTTCATTAAACATGGATTGCAATAGACACGCCGCATTTTGGTCCGACTCTCCTTCTCATATAGAAAACCGTTACAGAATCACCCACCACCAACGGACCAAGCAGCGTGTCAACAGGCAGCAACAGCAGCGTAAAGAGGAATGGACATTGGAGGACGTTTTGGATGGCAAGGGCTGTTACACTTGGGAGGAGATACTGGCTGGAAGAGATCGCCTCCCATGGGAACAGGTGGAGGCACTTAGGAGAGCAGAGGCAGCCGGAGAGAGGAGCCGGCGATATGAGGGAACACGGCTGGCAAGGAAGCCCGAGAGGCAGCCCCAAAAATTTATTGGGGGGGGGCTAACAGGGAGTATGGCTACGCCAGGTAGGAGACCTGCGCAAACTCCCTGTGCTTACCGGGGGGCTAGAGAGACCGGACAGGCACCGTGTTATGCAGTGGTGCGCACGGTGTCTCCAGTGCGGGTGCATAGCCCGGTGCGGTATATTCCAGCTCCGCGTGTCGGCCGGGCTAGATTGAGCGTCGAGCCTAATGCCATGAAGCCAGCTCTACGCAGCTGGTCCCCAGTGCGTCTCCTTGGGCCGGCTTACATGGCACCAGCCTTGCGCTCGGTGTCTCCGGTTCGCCTGCATAGCCCAGTGCGGGCTATTCCACCTCGCCGCACTGGCAGGGCGACCATGAGCATTCAACCAGGTAAGGTTGGGCAGGCTCGGTGCTCAAGAGCTCCAGTGCGCCTGCACGGTCCGGTTTTTCCAGTACCACCTCCACACCCCAGCCCTCCGGTAGCAGCTCCCCGCACCAGGCTTCTTGTGCGTGTCCTCGGCCCAGTACCACCAGTGCCAGCACCACGCATCAGGCCTATGGTGCGCCTCGCCTGTCCAGCGCTGTCGGAGCCCTCCTCCTCTCCAGCGCTGTCGGAGTCTCCCGCCTGTTTAGCGCTGTTAGAGCCTTCCTTCTCTACAGCGCTGCCGGAGTCTCCCGCCTGTTCAGAACTGCCAGTTTGCAAGGAGCTGCCAGTTTGCAAGGAGCTGCCAGTTAGCATAGAGCTGCCAGTTAGCATAGAGCTGCCAGTCTGCAAGGAGCTGCCAGTCTGCAAGGAGCTGCCAGTCTGCAAGGAGCTGCCAGTCTGCAAGGAGCCGCCAGAGCTGCCTGTCTGCAGGATGCCGCCAGAGCTGCCAGTCTGCAAGGAGCCGCCAGAGCTGCCAGTCTGCAAGGAGCCGCCAGAGCCGCCAGTTAGCATGGAGCAGCCAGGGCCGCCAGTCAGCATGGAGCAGCCAGGGCCGCCAGTCAGCATGGAGCAGCCAGGGCCGCCAGTCAGCATGGAGCAGCCAGTCAGCATGGAGCAGCCAGTCAGCATGGAGCAGCCAGAGCAGCCAGTCAGCATGGAGCAGCCAGAGCTGCCAGTCAGCATGGAGCAGCCAGTCAGCATGGAGCAGCCAGAGCTGCCAGTCAGCATGGAGCAGCCAGTCAGCATGGAGCAGCCAGAGCTGCCAGTCATCATGGAGCAGCCAGAGCTGCCAGTCATCATGGAGCAGCCAGTCAGCATGGAGCAGCCAGAGCTGCCAGTTGACCAGACTCTCCCAGATCTGCCAGTTGACCAGACTCTCCCAGATCTGCCAGTTGACCAGACTCTTCCAGATCTGCCAGTTGACCAGACTCTTCCAGATCTGCCAGTCGACCAGACTCTTCCAGATCTGCCAGTCGACCAGACTCTTCCAGATCTGCCAGTCGACCAGACTCTTCCAGATCTGCCAGTCGACCAGACTCTTCCAGATCTGCCAGTCGACCAGACTCTTCCAGATCTGCCAGTCGACCAGACTCTTCCAGATCTGCCAGTCGACCAGACTCTTCCAGATCTGCCAGTCGACCAGGATCTGGTAGATTCATCAACCTGCCTGAGCTTCCTCTCACTCCTGAGCTTCCTCTCACTCCTGAGCTTCCTCTCACTCCTGAGCTTCCCCTCAGTTCCGAGCTGCCTCAGTCCCGAGCTGCCCCTCAGTCCCGATCTGCTCCTCAGTCCAGTGGGGTTCTGGGTGAGGACTACTAGGCCATGGTCGGCGGCGAGGGTGGACTATCCAGGGACGCGAGGAGAAGGGACTAAGACATTGATTGAGTGGGGTCCACGTCCCGCGCCGGAGCCGCCACCATGGACAGACGCCCACCCGGACCCTCCCTATTGTTTTGAGGTGCGTTCGGGAGTCCGCACCTTAGGGGGGGGGGTTCTGTCACACCCTGGTCAAAGTATTTTGTGTTTATCTTTATTTATTTGGTCAGGCCAGGGTGTGGCATGGGTTTTTGTATGTGGTGTGTATGTATGGGGATTGTAGCTAGTGGGGTGTTCTAGCTAAGTCTATGGCTGTCTGAAGTGGTTCTCAATCAGAGGCAGGTGTTTATCGTTGTCTCTGATTGGGAACCATATTTAGGCAGCCATATTCTTTGAGTTTGTCGTGGGTGATTGTCCTTAGTGTCCAGATGTCATTGTTCTGTGTTAGGTTACACAAGTATAGGCTGTTTCGGTTTTCGTTAAGTTTATTGTTTTGGTAGTGTTTGTGTTTAGTGTGTTACTTCATTAAACATGGATTGCAATAGACACGCCGCATTTTGGTCCGACTCTCCTTCTCATATAGAAAACCGTTACATTCGCTCTTTTCGCACCAAAGTATGTTCATCTCTAGGAAACAGAATACGTCTCCTTCCTAAGCGGTAAGATGGCTGCGTGGTCCCATGGTGTTTATACTTGCTTACGATTGTTTGTACAGATGGACGTGGTACCTTCAGGCATTTGGAAATTGCTCCCAAGAATGAACCAGACTTGTGGAGGTCTCCAATTTTTTTTCTGAGGTCTTGTCTGATTTCCTTTGCTTTTCCCATGCTATCAAGCAAAGAGGCACTGATTTTGAAGGTAGGCCTTCAAATACATCCACAGGTACACCTCCAATTGACTCAAATTATGTTAATTAGCCTATCAGAAGCTTCTCAAGCCATGAAATCATTTTCGGGAATTTCCCAAGCTGTTTAAAGGCACAGACAACTTAGTGTATGTAAACTTCTGACCCACTGGAATTGTGATATAGTGAATTATAAGTGAAATAATCAGTCTGTAAACTACTGTTTGAAAAATGACTTGTATCATGCACAAAGTAGATGTCCTAACCGACTTGCCAAAACTATAGTTTGTTAACTAGAAATTTGTGGAGTGGTTGAAAAACAAGTTTTAATAACTCCAACCTAAGTGTATGTAAACTTCCGACTTCATCTGTATGTAGTTCTCTCAATCTCCATCACATGAATTCTAATACAATTACATATGTAAATAACTGTAAAGAAAAATATCTTTAGATTCAGCTGTCATGACCTGACCGTAGATTGCTTTGTATGTTTCTATTTTCGTTTGGTCAGAGTGTGATGTGGGTGGTTATTCTATGTTTTGTTCTATGTTTGTATTTCTATGTGTTTGGCCTGGTATGGTTCCCAATCAGAGGCAGCTGTCAATCGTTGTCTCTGATTGAGAACCATACTTAGGCAGCCTGGTTTCACCCTTGAGTTGTGGGTAGTTGTTTTCTGTTTTGTGTGTATCACCTGACAGAACTGTTTCGTTCTCGTTATTCCTCATTGTTATTTTGTTTAGTTTTCAGTTTTGATTAAATTTACAACATGAACACTTACCACGCTGCACCTTGGTCCTCTCCTTCTTCCACCCATGACGACCGTTGCATCAGCTCAATTAATTCACTGTAAACATTAACTCTGTAACCGATTAAAAGTTACAACATCCTCCCACAGATGAACAACTGTGTTCATCTAAATCTCTAAGCGCCATATCAACTGAATAGGTCTCCTCAACAAAGTCCCTGAAGCAGTACGAACTGAACATGACCAATCTAGGCCTTCTCAGCCTGGAAACAGCTCCTCAATCTTTCCTAGTTTCCAGGTTTGTCAGTGGGGTGGGCTGTGGTGTGTCATAGCGGTGTGCTGACTTTAGATCCAGCAAGTAGTCTCTTTGCCAGCTGTTCCAGAAGCTGGTCACAAGTCTCGGCCTGTACTTCCATCTGCATGTCATTTCCTCCTTGTTAAGTGTTGGGTGCTGAGTGTCAACCGGAAATGGCTTGGGCAGCAAAGAGGTTAGTCTTTTACCCACCAGGAAGTGTGCTGGGGTCAGGGTATGTCCACTTCACTGTGCACGAAGGTCAGGGGCCTAGAATTTAGGACAGCTTCAACATCTGTCAGGACTGTGCACATCTCTTCAAAGGTGAGTGAAGCTCTCCCAAGAACCTTTATCAGGCATGTTCTCACTGACCTTACCAGTCTTTTTACAGAATCCGCCCCACCAGGTTGCTCGCTCTGCGATGAACCTCCAGGTGATGCCCCTTTCTGAGAAAAACGCAAAGAGTTGGGTCTCTTCGATTGCCTTCCACAGCTCTTTCAAGTCCTGATCAGCTCTCTTGAACATTTTTGTAGATTACCTTGCATTAACCTCTCCTTGAGATTAATATTTTTAGCTAACAGAAATGTTTATGTTGACTGATCTGAGACCAGTTCCAAATGCACTGCTCTGGTTACAGCACAAGTGAACAGTGCAACGTATGGCTTCTTAACAGAACCATTTTCTTCCACGTAGAGCGGTCCTGCAATATCTATACCTGTGACTTCAAATGGTGGGGATTCAGTTATTCTGTCGTTTGGTAAAGGTGCAGTGAGCTGTTGTCCGGCCCTTGCCTTGATCTCTTGCACACTATACATCTTGTCACTGTGCTCTTGACTAGCTGCCTAGCACACAAGATCCAGTATCGCTCTCTGACTTGTACTAGTACTAGAGTGTCTCTTACTCCAGAATGCATTACCTTCTCAGTGGTACTGTATCAGCATTTATGCGTATCTGTGCTTGTTTGGCAGAACCCATGGGTGCTGCTCTCTGAATGTGAAGTTGGACTGTTTCAGTCTTCCTCCTACACTGAGAACTTCGTGTTTGTCCAGGAACGGTTTCAGTTATCTGATTTCATAGTCATTGTTTAGGATTTTTCCTGCCTTCAGTAGTTTGATATCCTGACTGAAACTCTGTTGTTGTGTTACCTTGATCCATTACTTTTCTGCATCGAACAGTTCGTCAGCAGTCAGTTCACCTTATTTCATAATGTCGTATGTTTTTCCTGCAACACCACTTTCCATCCATTTGTATAGCAGACCCTCATGCCAAATTGAGTCGAAGGCTTTTTTGAAATCAACAAAGCATAAGAAGACTTTGCCTTTGTTTTGGTTTGTTTGTTTGTCAATTAGGGTGTGCAGGGTGAACACATGATCTTTCGTATGATATTGTGGTAAAAAGGCAATTTGACATTTGCTCAGTACATTGTTTTCATTGAGGAAATGTACGAGTCTGCTGTTATTGATAATGCAGAGGATTTTCCAAAGGTTGCTGTTGACACCTATCACACGGTAGTTATTGGGGTCAAATTTGTCTCCCCCTCTGTGGAAAAGGGTGGTTCTAAATATTGGGGAAGATGCCAGAGCTAAGAATGATGTTAAAGAGTTTAAATATTGGCAATTGGAATTTGTGTTCTGCATATTTTATCATTTAATTGAGGATACCATGAACACCACAGGCCTTTTTGGGTTGCAGGGTTTTTATTTTGTCCGTAGTTTATTCAAGGTATTTGGAGAATCCAGTGTGTTCTGGTAGTCTTTAAAAGTTGATTCTAAGATTTGTATTTGATTATGTTTATGTGTTTGCTGTTTGTTTCTTTGTTAAAGGAACAAAAAGATTGGAGAAATGGTTTACCCATACATCTCTATTTTGGATAGATAGCACTTGTTTGTTTGATGTTTTCCAATTTTCCCAGAAGTGGTTAGTCTATGGATTGTTCAATTACATTGAGCTGATTTCTGACATGCTGTTCCTTCTTTTTCCGTAGTGTTTTTCTGTATTGTTTTAGTGATTGACCATAGTGAAGGAGTAGACTCAGGTTTTCTGGGTCTCTATGTTTTTGGTTGGATAGGTTTCTCAATATCTTTCTTAGATTTTTGCATTCTTCATTAAACCATTTGTCATTGTTGTTAATTTTCTTTTCTCTTTGATATTTTTAGATTGATAGGGAGCCTGAGAGGTCAAAAATACTGTTTAGGTATTTACTGCCAAGTTTATACCTTCGCTATTACAGTGGAACGTTTTGTCCAGGAAGTTGTCTAAAACGGTTGGGAATTTGTTGGAATTTGTTGTTGCGTCATTTTTTTGGTAGGTTTTCACACTACATTCCTTCCATCTATAGCATGTGTTTGTCCCCCTGTGTGCTGAGGGTGTCAGGATCTTGTCCGGTTCTGGGATTTAGGTCGCCACAGACTAGTACATGTGCCTGGGCCTGGAAATGATTTATTTCCCCCTCCAGGATGGAGAAGCTGTCTTCAGTATGGTGATTCTAGTGGGGGGATATAGGTAACACCGAGGAGGAAATGTTTGTCTGTCAAGATAATTTCATTTGGAATTTCAAGCCAAATGTAAAATATTCCTATTTTGATTCATTTAATAGAGTGAGTTAGGTCTGCTCTATACGAAATTTGCATACCCCCTGAGTCCCTTCCCTGTTTCACACCTGGTAGTTTGGTGGATGGGACTACCAGCTTTCTGTAACCTAGAGGGCAACCAGTGGGTCCGTCTCCTCCATACCATGTTTCTTGTAGGATGACAATGTCTATCTCTCTCGCTCTTTGGATCACTCTCTCTGGCTCTCTCTCTGGCTCTCTTTCTGTTTCTCTGACTACACACACACAAACAAGCATACACTCGCAATACACACACACACACACTTATGTCAGTCCGCAAAAGGAAGATTGGGCTGCTGTGTCTGAGGACCCCCTACTTCCTCCAATTCTCTCTATCAGTGAAACAGATATTTCCCTGTCCCCTCTTTAACTCCCCCCCCCCCCCCCCCACAACTATTCTCCCAGTTCCAATCTTTAACCTGCAGTCCCTATCACAATGAGTGGCTGTGATTACCTCTGCTACAGGCCTATTTTCCTTCTCAGACAAGGCAGGCCCATCCACACGTTCTCCATGGCATGGATAAATTACAAGGAGCGCGAACTCCATTTCCAAGAAAATGCTTTGCTTTTCCAATTGATTGATTGGTGTTGAAAGAGACAGTTTCAACAAAGAAGATTGCAACAGCAGTCGGTCATGATTTTCAAGGTTTATGCAGAAATTCACTTCCCAAAATGTAATAATTCCTTTGTGTTATTTTCATTTCTGATAAAGCAACTGAAAAAGACTATTTACCACCCGTCCACCGATCATACTGACTAGATCTGAAGGTAGGTTACAGGGGGAACATTAGCTCTCCACATTACACCTGGCCGTAGACTTGTCATCCACTGCGCTCTTCTGCCGTGACTCCATCATAGTCCTTCCCATGCATCACTAATACAGTTTTAGTTCAGTTTATCTTCTGCTATTACAGTCCTTGACCTTTCCTACGATGTTGCCTGTGTGTGTGTGTGTGTATGTGTGTGTCTGTTCGTACCTGTGTGTGTATGTGTGTGTCTGTGCATACCTGTGTGTGTGTGTGTCTGTGCGTACCTGTGTGTGTGTGTGTCTGTGCGTACCTGTGTGTGTGTGTGTGTGTGTGTGTCTATGCATACCTGTGTGCCAGTGTTTGAGTGGGTGTATACAGCTCAGGGACAGACAGTGAACAACTACTCCACACAGTAGGTAGGCTCCGGAGACACACCATTAATTAAGCAAAGGAATCCCAGCTGGTGGTATAACACACACACACACACACACACACACACACAGGTGAGATAAACTGTCTTCAGGCAAGAAAGATTTGGCTGTGGGCAGGCCTTCTTCACCTGGTGGGGAATTCTGACTCAAGTTAATTAAGCATGTGTAAATGGAACTAATTCAATGGTTATGCACTTTCCTCTCAGTGCGTATTCTGACCTTGATAGCATGCTATTCACCGGCTATTCGTTTGGGGTGAAGACCAAAGAAATGAAGGTGTGGCAGAGATATCTACAGATAAAGCCGTAATCTGACCTTGACTTAATTCTCTCATAATTCCAGCACCTTTATGTGCCCTGAAACGATGAATAGAGTTGAGCAGCCTGGTGGATCCAAATGAAATCTACTTATTTTTTCCCGATAGAAAGAATACCATTCTCCATGTAATTTAATAGGATCTCTATGGTTATACCCACATCCATTTCTAACTGTCAGTGTCAGTTTCCTTACATTTAGCATCATTCCGTTACATCATTAGTTTTCTTTTATTTCCACTGTCACGTTCATGTGGTTGTTCCTGAGGATCGCTAGCAATAGAAGATCATAATAGGAGAACGTATTACAAGTTGCCCAATAGTTTGGGATGTGTAGCCTATTTGAATCATTATAGAACCCAGTCCAGACATAGCAATTTAAACCTGGAGCACGGTTCACAAAAAAACATTGTCATCACAGTTCCATGATTAGTGAGGATTATGAGGGTAGATTTGTAGACTACTATATAGACTACTGTACAACCCCTATTGTACACCTTTCTTACTTTCCAATATTTCTATTTTTGATTCACCAATATATTTTGTCCGTAAAGGCTCTCAAAACCTGTTTTGGTTTTATCATGCATAAATACTTTCCTTACCCTAAATAATAAACAAGATCAGAGTATTTTTAAATCTACCAATTGCTGAAAAGGAGATGAATATGGACTTGTTTCCATGGCTTTCTAACATTCTGAATGGTCTCTCTATTAAAGGCACACCATATTTAAAGGGAGAGTTTAGAGAAATGTACTGAAACCCTATTGAATGGAAAATCCACCAGAATATCTGTTGGCCGGGCAAGTGGGAGGGTTTTCAGTTGTTGAATTACATTTATTCATCAAGTGGGAGGGTTTTCAGTTGTTGAATTACATTTATTCATCAAGTGGGAGGGTTTTCAGTTGTTGAATTACATTTATTCATCAAGTGGGAGGGTTTTCAGTTGTTGAATTACATTTATTCATCAAGTGGGAGGGTTTTCAGTCTTTGAATTACATTTATTCATCAAGTGGGAGGGTTTTCAGTCTTTGAATTACATTTATTCAGCATGTGCAAGGAAATCATGGCTGCAAAGCCCGTTACACACCTTCATAAGGAAGGTCCACTACAAGGTATCACTTGTAAAATCTGAATACCAACTACTGAGAAGTGCATAGGAAAGTTGTACATAGCAAAGGCGTAAATTGACTGATTCTGCAGAGGGCCCCTAATGATTTTCTTCCGCTATGTCTGTGTGTAGAGTTTTCTATGTTTTTGAGGTATTTTTCAAACAAACAGTTAAAATATGTTTGTGCTACCATTGACAGCCCTGTGAAGGTTGAACTAAGAAATTATTGTGAGAAACAGGCGTTCACTTCTCCAGTCAGCCACCTTGGGAGTCATTGTGGGCTGGTTTATCTTAGACTACATTTATCATGTGAAAGACTGATACGGAGGAGCTTTAGTCAGACACACACACACACACACACACACACACACACACACAAACACACACACACACACACACACACACACACACACACACACACACACACACACACACACACACACACACACACACACACGAACACACACGCAGTAGAAGTTAAATCAGGTTGTTTAGATTGGCTGTCTCAGAGTAAATCCCTAGTCCTGGACCTTATAGACTGAGGTCATTCAGAACCATTCCATATGGATTAAGGCAAATTGCTGGCCTGTCTTTGGGAAAGCAGGATGAATGGCTCAACTAGCACATTGGGAGAAATTGTGATTGTGTGTGTGAGTGCGTGTGTGTGTGATGGGTGTGTGTGTGTGTGTGTGTGTGTGTGTGTGTGTTTGTGTGTACCAGTAGGTCCACTACAAGGTATCACTCTCAAGTCAAAGCTCTTATTACTATACAGCTGTGTTGCTCTGAAAAGAGTCACCAGCACACACAGACGCACACACACACACACACACACATGCAATCCCATCCTCTGGATCAGATTATGAAGGCATCTTGAAACATTTTCGGGGGTGGCATTTCCATGGATCTGTCACTCCTAACTCTTTCAACTGCCCCGTTCCAGAAAGCAGAGCATGAATGAAAGACAATGCACTATGTGTGTCAACCTAACCCTGTGTGTGTCAACCTAAACCTAACCCTGTGTGTGTCAACCTAACCCTGTATGTGTCAACCTAACCATGTCTGTGTCAACCTAACCCTGTGTGTGTCAACCTAACCCTAACCCTGTGTGTGTCAACCTAACCCTGTGTGTGTCAACCTAACCCTGTGTGTGTCAACCTAACCCTAACCCTATGTGTGTCAACGTTACCCTAACCCTGTGTGTGTCAACCTAACCCTGTGTGTGTCAACCTAACCCTAACCCTGTGTGTGTCAACCTAACCCTGTGTGTGTCAACCTAACCCTGTGTGTGTCAACCTAACCCTAACCCTGTGTGTGTCAACCTAACCCTGTGTGTGTCAACCTAACCCTGTGTGTGTCAACCTAACCCTAACCCTATGTGTGTCAACCTAACCCTAACCCTATGTGTGTCAACGTTACCCTAACCCTGTGTGTGTCAACCTAACCCTGTGTGTGTCAACCTAACCCTAACCCTATGTGTGTCAACCTAACCCTAACCCTGTGTGTGTCAGCCTAACCCTGTGTGTGTCAACCTAACCCTGTGTGTGTCAACCTAACCCTAACCCTATGTGTGTCAACGTTACCCTAACCCTGTGTGTGTCAACCAAACCCTGTGTGTGTCAACCTAACCCTAACCCTGTGTGTGTCAACCTAACCCTAACCCTGTGTGTGTCAACCTAACCCTGTGTGTGTCAACCTAACCATGTCTGTGTCAACCTAACCCTGTGTGTGTCAACCTAACCCTAACCCTGTGTGTGTCAACCTAACCCTGTGTGTGTCATCCTAACCCTAACCCTGTGTGTGTCAACCTCACCGTATGTGTGTCAACCTAACCCTGTGTGTGTCAACCTCACCGTATGTGTGTCAACCTAACCCTGTGTGTGTCAACCTCACCCTGTGTGTGTCAACCTAACCATGTGTGTGTCAACCTAACCCTGTGTGTGTCAACCTAACAATATGTTTGTCAACCTAACCCTGTGTGTGTCAACCTAACCCTGTGTGTATCAATCTAACCCTAACCCTATGTTTGTCAACCTAACACTAACCCTGTGTGTGTCAACCTAACTGTAACCCTGTGTGTGTGTCAACCTAACCCTGTGTGTGTCAACCTCACCCTATGTGTGTCAACCTAACCCTGTGTGTGTCAACCTAACCCTGACCCTGTGTGTGTGTCAACCTAACCCTGCGTGTGTCAACCTAACCCTAACCCTGTGTGTGTCATCCTAACCCTGTGTGTGTCAACCTAACCCTATCCATGTGTTTGTCAATCTAACACTAACCCTGTGTGTGTCAACCTAACCCTAACACGGTGTGTGTCAACCTAACCCTGTGTGTGTCAACCTAACCCTTTGTGTCAACCTAACCCTGTGTGTGTCAACATAACCCTAACCCAGTGTGTGTCAACATAACCCTAACCCAGTGTGTGTCAACCTAACCCTAACCCTGTGTTTGTCAACCTAACCCCGTGTGTGTCAACCTAACCCAAACCCTGTGTGTGTCAACCTAACCCTGTGTGTGTCAACCTAACCCTAACCCTGTGTGTGTCAACCTAACCCTGTGTGTGTCAACCTCACCCTATGTGTGTCAACCTTACCCTAACCCTGTGTGTGTCAACCTAACCCTGTGTGTCAACCTAACCATGTGTTTGTCAACCTAAAAATGTGTGTGTCAACCGAACCCTGTGTGTGTCAACTCTGTGTGTGTCAACCTAACCCTAACCCTGTGTTTGTCAACCTAACCCCGTGTGTGTCAACCTAACCCAAACCCTGTGTGTGTCAACCTAACCCTGTGTGTGTCAACCTAACCCTAACCCTGTGTGTGTCAACCTAACCCTGTGTGTGTCAACCTCACCCTATGTGTGTCAACCTTACCCTAACCCTGTGTGTGTCAACCTAACCCTGTGTGTCAACCTAACCATGTGTTTGTCAACCTAAAAATGTGTGTGTCAACCGAACCCTGTGTGTGTCAACTCTGTGTGTGTCAACCTAACCCTAACCCTGTGTGTGTCAACCTAACCATGTCTGTGTCAACCTAACCCTGTGTGTGTCAACCTAACCCTAACCCTGTGTGTGTCAACCTAACCATGTGTGTGTCAACCTCACCGTATGCGTGTCAACCTTACCCTAACCCTGTGTGTGTCAACCTCACCATGTGTTTGTCAACCTAACCCTGTGTGTGTCAACCTAACCCCGTGTGTGTCAACCTAACCATGTGTGAGTCAACCTAACCCTGTGTGTATCAATCTAACCCTAACCCTATGTTTGTCAACCTAACACCAATCCTGTGTGTGTCAACCTAACCGTAACCCTGTGAGTGTGTCAACCTAACCCTGTGTGTGTCAACCTCACCCTATGTGTGTCAACCTAACCCTGTGTGTCAACCTAACCCTGTGTGTAAACCTAACCCTAACCCTGTGTGTGTGTCAACCTAACCCTGTGTGTGTCAACCTAACCCTAACCCTGTGTGTGTCATCCTAACCCTGTGTGTGTCAACCTAACCCTAACACTGTGTGTGTCAACCTAACCCCGTGTGTGTCAACCTAACCCTGTGTGTGTCAACCTAACCCTGTGTCTGTCAACCTAACCCTAACCCTGTGTGTGGCAACCTAACCCTGTGTGTATCATCCTAACTCTAACCCTGTGTGTGTCAACATAACCCTAACCCAGTGTGTGTCAACCTAACCCTAACCCTGTGTGTGTCAACCTAACCCCGTGTGTGTCAACCTAACCCTAACCCTGTGTGTGTCAACCTAACCCTGTGTGTATGTCACTCCTTAACACAGTCACTAAGCCTGGTTAGTGGCATACCTTACAGGTCACAATACCTTAAAACCTGTTTGGGATAGGGGGCAGCATTTTCACGTTTGGATTAAAAGTGTTCCCAGAGTAAACTACCTGCTACTCAGTCCCAGTTGCTAATATATGCATATTATTAATCAATTTATTAGTAGATCGCTGTAAAGCCTTTTTGAAATCGGACACGATGTGTAGATTAACAAGAAGTGTATCTTTCATTTGGTGTATTGCACTTGTTAATGTATGAAAGTTAAATATTTCAGCGGAATGTTGTCGAGGGGTGCCGCTAGCGGAACAATAAGAAGTTAATGTTAATCAGGAAATAATACCTTAATGTTAATCAGATCATAATACCTTAATGTTAATCAGGTCATAATACCTTAAAACTTCTTTGGGATAGGGGGCAGCATTTTCACTTTTGGATGAATAGCTTGCCCAGAGTAAACTGCCTCCTACTCGGTCTCAGATGCTAATATATGCATATTATTATTAGTATTGGATAGAAAACACTCTGAAGTTTCTAAAACTGTTTGAATGATGTCTGTGAGTATAACAGAACTCATATGGCAGGCAAAAACCTGAGAAGAAATCCAAACAGGAAGTGAGAACTCAATTTTGAAAACAGTGCCATTTGATGTCCATCTTAGATATGGATGAGCATGCACTTCCTATGGCTTCCACAAGATGTCACCGTCTCTAGATTCTGGTTGTATGATTCTACTATAAAGGAGGAGCTCATAATAGCTCTTTGACTAGGTGGTCTGGCAGAAAGCCTCGGTCTCATTGCGCGCGGTCACGAGAGAGTGTTCTTCTGTTCCAACGCGTTTCTTCAGACAATGAAATTCTCCGGTTGGAACCTTATTGCTGATTAATGTTTAAAATATGGATTACTTACATCATTTGACTTGTTTCTACGACCTGTAACGGAACTTTTTGAGTTTTTGTTTGGAGGAATTGCTCAAGCTTTTTGAGGATTGAATGCTGGGATGAACAAGCTATCAACAAGTGGCTAAATGATGGGCTTTATGGAACTTTATGGAACAAATCAGTCATTTATTGTCGAACTAGGAGTCCTGGAACTGCCTTCTGATGAAGATATTCAAAGGTAAGTGAATATTCAGTGGTTTTTGTAGCTTCTGTTGACCCCAAAATGGCTGCTATTTCTTTGGCTAATTTGGGTTCTGAGCGCCTTTCTCAGATTATTATTTTTCCGTAAAGTTTTTTTAAAATCTGACACAGCGGTTGCATAGAGGATACGTTTATCTTTAATTCTGTGAATAACACTTGCATCTTTTATCAATGTTTATTGTGAGTATCACCGGATAAATCACCGGATATTTTGGTATCAAAACATTACTCTACGTAACGCGCCAATGTAAACTGAGATTTATTTTATATATATATATATATATATATATATGCACATTATCGAACAAAACACACAATACATGTATAACACAAATCAAATCAAAATCAAATCAAATTTTTTTTATTTGTCACATACACATGGTGTACACATAACACGATGTCCTATGAGTGTCATCTGATGGAGATATTCAAAGGTTAGTGATTCATTTTATCTATATTTCTGCTTTTGTGACTGTGAAAAATGGCTGTGTGTGTTTTTGAATTTGGTGGTGATCTAACATAAATATTTGTTGTGTTTTCACTGTAAAACATTAAAAAAATCGGACACGATGGGTAGATTAACAAATGTTTATCTTTCATTTGCTGTATTGGACTTGTTAATGTGTGAAAGTTAAATATTTCTAAAGAATATTTTTTGAATTTCCCGTGCCACTTTTTCAACTGAATGGGGGGGGGGGGGGGGTGTTCCCCTAGGAGAAGTGTAGCTAAAGTTCCATGCATAACACTTGAATTTTCATCAACATTTATAATGAGTATTTCTGTGAATTCATGTGGCACTCTGCACAATCACTGCATGTTTTAGAAGTACTGAACGTAACGCGCCAACGTAAAATGAGATTCTTTGATATACATATGCACTTTATCGAACAAAACATACATGTATTGTGTAACATGAAACCCTATGAGTGTCATCTGATGAAGATCATCAAAGGTTAGTGATTAAGTTTGTCTCTATTTGTGCTTTTTGTGACTCCACTCTTTGGCTGGAAAAATGGCCAGGTTTTTCTGTGGCTTGGTGGTGACCTAATATAATCGTTTGTGGAGCTTTCGCTGTAAAGCATTTTTGAAATCAGACACTGCGGCTGAATTAACGAGAATGTTATCTTTAAAATGGTGCCTAATACTTGAATGTTTGCGAAATTTGATTTATGAGATTTCTGTTGATTTGTATTTGGCACCCTGTAATTTCATTGGCTGTTGGCGAGGGGTTCCGCTAGCGGAAAGAGGTTAATGTTAATCAGGACATAATACCTTAATGTTAATCAGGACATATGCAGTGAGTGAATGGGAAACAGATGTGGGTTAAAGTCACATGATTTACATATATGTATCAGAGCTTAGAAAATACAATTATAAAAAAACAATGCGTCTATGGGGGTGGGACATCATGTTGCCATTGACCACTGAAAAATATCTATTATAAGCACTGATGTCAACATTGATAACAGTTTTGACATTTATTGCAGTTTGCAATGGAAATTCTCATCATCAATTCCTTCATATCGTTGACAGTTTAGACACCTCAGTTCTCAGCTAATTAGAACCTGCCAAGAACAGATATAGGACCTGCATAAATTCTCATCAGCCACCTTCTCTCCGTCCGGAGAATGGACCCTGGGCTCAGTGAGGTAATATCCATTACCCATCAGGCCAGTGGCAGCCCTGGGCCGCCCATCAACGGAGGGGCAGAAATTAAACCATCTGCTATAGACATCTGCACTCTTGTTATGAATTAATCCTCGTCCAATTCTGCTCCTTTCTTCCTTTTATCAATTTCCTTTCTACCGCTCTCTACCTCGTCTTTGCCTCTCTCTGCCTCTCTCTACCTCATCTCTACCTCTCTCTACCTATCTCTTCTCTCTACCTCATCTTATCTCTCTCTACCTCACCTCCACCTCATCTCTACCGCTCTCTACCTCATCTCACCTCATCTCTACCTCTCGCTACCACTCTACCTCCCTCTACCTCGCTCTACCTCATCTCTACCTCATCTCTAAAACTCTATACCTCATCCCTACCTCTCTCTGCCGCTCTCTACCTCTCTCTACCTATCTCTTCTCTCTCTACCTCATCTTTACCTCTCTCTACCTCATCATTACCTCTCTCTACCTCCTTTCTACTGCTCTCTACTTCCCTCTACCTCATCTCTACCTCATCTCTACCTCTCTCCACCGCTCTCTACCTCATCTCAACCACTGTCTACCCCTCTCTACCTATCTCTTCTCTTTTCCTCATCTCTGCCTCTCTCTACCTCTCTCTTCATATCTCTGCTATCTCTATGTCATCTTTACCTCTCTTTACCTAATCTCTACCAAATCTCCAATGCTCTATACCTCAGCTCTACCTCATCTCTACCACTCTCTAAATCATGTCTACCTCATCTCTACCTCTCTTTACTTCATCTCTACCTCATCTCTACCTCTCTCTACCTCATTACTACTGCTTTCTACATCTCTCTACCTCATCTCTATCTCTCTCCTCCATCTACCTCATATTTACCTCTCTCTACCTCATCTCTACCTCATTTCTAACGCTCTATACCTCATCTCTACCTCTCTCTACCGCTATCTACCTCATCTCTACTGCTCTCTACCTCTCTCTACCTCTCTACCTCCCTCTTTCTCATCTCTACCTCATCTCTAATGCTCTACCCCTCTCTACCTATTTCTACCTCATTTCTACTGCTCTCTACCTCCCTCTAACTCATATCTAGCTCATCTCTACCTCTCTCTAGCTCATTACTACCTTTCTCTACCCCATCTCTACCTTTCACTGCCTCATCTCTACCTCATCTCTACCTCTCGCTACCTCATCTATACCTCATGTCTACCTCATGTCTACCTCATCTTCACCTCTCTCTAACTCTCTACCTCCTACCTCATCTTTACCTCTCTACCTCATATGTACCTCATCTCTCATTTCTAATGCTCTATACCTCATCTCTACCTCATCTCTACCTCTCTCTACCACTCTCTACCTCATCTCTACTGCTGTCTACCACTCTCTACCTCTCTCCACCTCTCTCTACATCTATCTACCTATTACTTATCTCACTACCTCAAATTTAACTCTCACTACCTCATCTCTACCATTCTCTACCTCATGTCAACCTCATCTATACCTCATCTCTGCCTCTCTCCACCTCTGTCTACCTCATTTTTACCGTTCTCTACCTCCCTCCACCTCATCATATCCTCCCTCTACTTCATCTCTACCTAATTTCTACCTCTCTCTACCTCATCTCTACCTCATCTCTACCTCATCTCTACCTCATCTCTCCATCATCTCCACCTCATCTCCACCTCATCTCCACCTCATCTCTACCTTATTAATACGGCTCTATACCTCCCTCTACCTCGCTCTACCTCTCTACCTCCCTCTACATCATTTTTCCTCTCTCTACCTCATCTCTACCTCTCTCTACCTCTCTTTACTGCTCTCTATCTCATCTCTTCCGATCTCTACCTAATTTCTTCCACTCTCTACCTCATCTCAACCGCAATCTTCCTCCCTCTACCTCATCTCTACCTCTCTCTAACCCCTCTCTACCTCTCTCTACCTAATTTCTACTGCTCTCTGCCTCTCTCTACCTTATCTAAAATGCTATATTTCTCATCTTTAACTCATCTCTACCTCATCTCTACCGCTCTCTACGTCATGTCTACCTCATCTCTACCTCTCTCTACCTCATCCCTACCTCATCTCTACCTCACTCTACCTCATCTATACCTCATCTACCTCTTTCTACCTCAATACTACTGCTCTCTACCTCCCTCTACCTCATCGCTACCTCTCTCTACCTCATTTCTACCTCATCTATAATGCTCTATACCTCATCTCTATCGCTTTCTACCTCTCTCTACCTTCTCTTCTCTCTACCTCATATTTAGCTCTCTCTACCTAATTTCTACTGCTCTTTACCGCTCTCTACCTTATTTTAAATGCTCTCTACCTCCTTCTACCTCATCTCTAGCTCATCTCTACCTTTCTCTACCCCTCGCTACCTCTCTCTACCTCATCTCCAACGCTCTATACCTCTTCACTACTTCATCTCCACCTCATTTCTGCTGCTTTCTACCACCCTCTACCTCATCTCTACCTCTCTACCTCCCTCTACCTTTCTCTACCTCTCTTTACCTATCCCTTCTATATTTTCCTCCCTCTTACCCCATCTCAACCCATCTCTACCCTTCTCTAACTCATCTCTACCTAAATCTTCCTCACCTCTGCCTCTCGCTACCTCTCTGCCTATCTTCCTCTCTGTACCTCTCTGTACCTCTCTCTTCCTCATCTCTGTCTCAATCTACCTCAATATACCTCATCTCTGCCTCTCTTTTCTCTCTCTTCCTCTCTACCTATCTCTTCCTCTCTGTCCCTCTGTACCTCTCTCTTCCTCATCTCTACCTCATCTTTACCTCATCTCTACCAAATCTCTACCTCAATCTACATCATATCTGCCTCTCTTCCTCATCTCTACCTCAATCTACCTCAATCTATCTCTAATTCATCTCTTCCTCTCTCTTCCTCTGTACCCCTCTGCACCTCTCTGCCTCACCTCTGCCTCATATGTGCCTCTCTCCACCTCTCTCTACCTCATCTATGCCTCTCCCTACCTCTCTCTTTGTCTCTGTACCTCTCTCTTCCTCATCTCTAACTCAATCTACCTCATCTCTACATCATCTCTACATCATCTCTGCCTCTCTCTTCCTCTCTGTACCTCTACCTCTTCTCTGCCTCTTCTCTGCCTTTTCTCTACCTCTTCTCTACTTCTTCTCTTCCTCACTCTAAATTGTCTCTACCCCTATCTATTTCTATTTTTGGAAAAATAACGATCCCAAAGTAAACCGCCTATTTCTCAGGACCAGATGCTAGGATATGCATATAATTGACAGCTTAGGATAGAAAACACTCTAAAGTTTCCAAAACTGTCAAAATATTGTCTGTGAATATAACAGAACTGATATTGCAGGCGAAACCCTGAGGAAAATCCAATCAGGAAGTGCCTCTTATTTTGAAACCGTTGTGTTCCTATGCACCCCTATTGGCCATTGCAAGGGATATCAACCAGATTCCTTTCTCTACGTATTCCCTAAGGTGTCTAAGGCATATTGACGTAGTTTCACGCCTTTATGTTGAAGAATGAAAATAAACAACTACATTGCGTAAGTGGCCCGCTGAGGGCTCTCAGACTGATTCTTGCGTAGAAGACAGAGGTAGTCATTTTCCCTCTCGCTCCTACTGAAAAGCCAATTGTCCCGGTTGATATATTATCGAATAGATATTTGAAAAACACCTTGAGGATTGATTATAAAAAACGTTTGCCATGTTTCTGTCGATATTATGGATATAATTTTGAAAATAATTTGGCATTATCGTGACCGCTATTTCCGGTGGATTTCTGAACATAACGTGACCAACAAATGGAGATATTTTGGGTATAAAAATAATCTTTATGGAACAAAAGGAACATTTGCTGTCAAACTGGGAGTCTTGTGAGTGAAAACATCCGAAGGTCATCAAAGGTAAACGGTTAATTTGATTGCTTTTCTGATTTCCGTGACCAAGCTTCCTGCTGCTAGCTGGACATAATGCTATGCTAGGCTATCGATAAACTTACACAAACGCTTGTCATGCTTTGGCTGTAAAGCATAATTTCAAAATCTGAGATGACAGGGTTATTAACAAAAGGCTAAGCTGTGTTTCACTATATTTCACTTGAGATTTCATGAATATGAATATTTTCTAGTAATATTTTTTGACCGTTGCGCTATGCTAATTAGTGTAGTTGATGACAATTCTCCCGGATCCGGGATGGGTAGGTCCAAGAGGTTTTAACTTCTAAGTGCACGTCTCTGATTGTCCACAAGAGGTCACAATGTCCTTGTCTTTAGTTGTCTGTGTTAACATTCACTTGTTCTGGAAAAGTGGTCGTCTGTGGACAGCTAATCAAGCAGAACAGTTGAAACTGGAGCAGCAGCTCGGCTAGGTGGACTGGGGACAACAAGGAGTCATCATGCCAGGTAGTCCTGATGCATGGTCCTAGGGCTCAGGTCCTCCGAGAGAGAGAAAGAGAGAATTAGAGAGAGCATACTTAAATTCACACAGGACACCGGATAAGGCACGAGAAATACTCCAGATATAACAAACTGACGACACAGAAACTACTGCTGCATAAATACTGGAGGCTGAGACAGGAGGGGTCAGGAGACACTGTGGTCCCATCCGACGATACCCCCGGACAGGGCGAAACAGTCAGGATTTAACCCCACCCACTTTTCCAATGCACAGCCCCCACACCATTAGAGGGATATCTTCAACCACCAACTTACCATACTGAGACAAGGCCGAGTATTGCCCACAAAGATCTCTGCCACGGCACAACCCAAGGGGGGGGGGGGGGCAACCCAGACAGGAAGACCACGTCAGTGACTCAACCCACTCAAGTGACACACCCCTCCTCGGGATGGCATGGAAAAGCATCAGTAAGCTTGTGACTCAGCCCCTGAAATCGGGTTTGAGGCAGAGAATCCCAGTGGAGAGAGGGGAACCGGCCAAGCAGAGACAGCAAGGGCGGTTTGTTGCTCCTGTGCCTTTCCGTTCACATTCACACTCCTGGGCCAGACTACACTCAATCATAGGACCTACGGAAGAGATGAGTCTAAGTAAAGTTTGCGTCTCTCATATGGGTAGGCAGACCATTCCATAAAAATTGAGCTCTATAGGAGAAAGCCCTGCCTCCAGCTGTTTGCTTAGAAATTCTAGGGACAATTAGGAGGCCTGCGTCATGTGACTGTAGCGTATTTGTAGGTATGTACGGCAGGACCAAATCAGAAAGATACGATAGGTAGGGGCAAGCCCATGTAATGCTTTGTAGGTTAGCAGTAAAACCTTGAAATCAGCCCTTGCCATAACAGGAAGCCAGTGTAGAGAGGCTAGCACTGGAGTTATATGATGACATGTTTTGGTTCTAGTCAAGATTCTAGCAGCCGTATTTAGCACAAATGGAAGATTATTTAGTGCTTTTTCTGGGTAGCCGGAAAGTAGAGCATTTCAGTAGTCTAACCTAGAAATGACAAATCATTTTTGGGAGTGATAGGTGCTGCTTCAACATATACAAAACGATATCCATTGCAGCTGTTTGTGAGTTGACCATTGTATCTTGTCATGCGCCTCATCAACCTCAAAATGTCTGATTTTCAGATTTTTGCTATGTTACGTAGAATGACTGGGTGGTCCTATTTAAATTCACTTTCTTACTGTATTTAGAGCAGCTACTCAACCGTAACATTGATTGTTAGAGGCTACTTTTCCCTTTTCAACTCGTGTTGATTTTCAGGGTTGTGACCAATGGAGACCTAGCTGCAGCTTGTGGTCCTTCTATTCTGGTATTTTCATTCTTAACTCAATCTTTTACACACTTGGGTAAAAAAGGGGTGTTTCCGTCATACTGACATGCTCTCTAAACTCCCTCAGGCGTGGCTACAGGGCAAAACATCATCAAAAACAGTTAGGAATGTGATGAATGTTTTCTATCTTAAAATTAACAAAAGTATTTTCTTCATCTTTTATATGTCCTAAAGGATGTAAACCTGATATACACAGTGTGAAAGATCTTGAAGTTACAATATTTTCGTTATATCGCTTTTATACTATTTTTTTATGACAAAATAGACATTAATTTCCCATTTTCCCTCTTTCATCATTCCCCACATTCGGATGTTGAAATATATTGTCCCAGTTTTTACTGTTGGACTTTAGAGTTTTGGGGTGGCAAAACCTTCTGTAACAAAGTGATTCCATTCACTAACAATAGAGACCAAAATGAGTCGTCTACTGCCTACAATTTACCATTGACGTGAGGTGTCATAAAACCTGCACACCAATCCCTCCTCTCCTCTGCAGGTGAGAGGGCTGTAGACGCTGATCCATTGTAAACTGATCTTTGGATCCTCACAGGACACATGACAACTCATAATCAGTTCCCTTCCTTTCTAATCAACACTCAATCCCAGAGCTGTCCTTTCCTTCCTTATGAGCAAATTTGTTTTATGTCTGAATTAAATTCTTCTTGGAAATACTTCTATCACCTATCAAGTTCTTTCAGATAAAAGGTGACCAGAAAATCAAACAAGTAAAGGAAGCTGTGTAACGTTATTGGAACAAATCCAATTCTTAGAATCACATACGGTATGGGTCAGAACAGAACCACTCTCTCTCCCCAGCCCCCTCCCTCCTTCCCGCTCTCCTCCAACTGATTGATGGTCTGAGTGTAGTGAACATTGTGGTTCATGTGAACTGTAGTGTCCCTTGGCTTGATTAGCTGTAGATTTCGGAAGTTTTCTAATGCAGAATTAATTTACAGGCGTAGCGTTTGTTGTGCGGACAAATGTTGATTTACAACTCCAGCGTCATGACATGCAGAAGATTAATCACCCTAGTCTCGTTAAATCAATGGGAAAATATCTTCCAAGAGTTGCTCTCATCATTACGGCTACAGTTCTAAGTTACCCCATGTCATGTTTTATGTAAACAGTCTTTTCAGATGTATGTATATGCGTTTCACCAAACCCCATTAAAATATTGGATTTAAATTCAATAATAGCTTTACCAGACATGTCAAAAAACACTTGTCAAATTAAAACCAGGTAATTACAATAAAATGCTAAAACGTTCCATCTTTAATATCTCAAAACACTTGTATTAAATGGTGGAAAAATATTGAGGGAGTATTGTGGTTGTGTTTGAGAGAAATAAATAGTTGGGGGAGAGAGAAAAATAGATGTAGGGCTTTACAGGAAGGGACATTGACTGCGGGAGTGTATTAGAAAGTTAACGAGATGAGGGTTGAAACTCTCACTCCCCACGTCCCAGCTTAAGTGCCTGTTACTCTGCCACTCTACACACATGTACATCTCACACAGACATCACTGGGAAAGTGAAAACCGGGAGAATCAGGTCTAATAAAAAGTCCCTTTGCTCTAAGTGGAGTGTTTTGAGGGCTCATGGGTGTGGTTCACATTCTATGATGTTTATGTCATTCTGCCCTTTCACAACACTTACGGCTTTAAACACCTCCCACTTCAATCTGAAATAGTATACCCAACACACACTCATACGCATACACGCACGCACACGCTCACACATACACACAAACACATAACCATTGTAGCAGACCTCTTTGACCTCTTGGTCTAAAAAGGCATGTTAAGCCAGTTGCCAATTTGAGACTGAGTGAAGACATAAACTGGTTGTAAAATGAGCCTGTATATGTCAGGCTCTTCGTTTCCTGGGTCTAATTTTACGACTTGTTTCCCACTGTGTGGTCTGCCCCTAATAGAGAGAGGAGGAGACAAGAGAGAGAAAGAGAGATCACAGCAGCAAGATATGTGACCTGCTGCCACAAGAAAAGGGCAACCAGTGAAGAACAAACACCATTGTAAATACAACCCATATTTAAGTTGATTTATTTTCCCTTTTGTACTTGAACTATTTGCACATTACAACGCTGTATGTAACATGACATTTGTAGTGTTTTTGGTGTTATGTTTACTGTACATTTTTAATGTTTATTTAACTTTTGTTTATTATCTTCTTCACTTTCTTTCACAATGTTAACATATGTTTGCCATGCCAATAAAGCCCTTGAATTGAATTGAATTAAATTGAGAGAGAGATGAACTCCCACATCTATCAGGTGAAATATCACAGTGTGCCATTACAGCACAACCAGCTCTCACAGTCTCACGTAAGAATTAGACGTTCATCCATGTTTCTCAAACGTCAAATTTCAAAGTTGTTGCAAACGTCAAATTTCAAAGTGTTTGAGGTTAAGTTAAGGCATAAACTCTGAGATCTTAAGGTTAGGCATAAACTCTGAAATCTTAAGGTTAGGCATGAACTCTGAAATCTTAAGGTTAGACATAAACTCCGAAATCTTAAGGTTAGGCATAACCTCTGAATGGTTAAGATAAGGGTTAAGGTTGGGGATAATCTTAAAACACAACTTTCAAAAACAACCTTCTGTCGCTGGATTTGAACATGCAACCTTTGGCATCCACAGCACCCTAACAAAACCGAAACACACTTGAAGGTAACAACGCTCACTGTTGCTCCTAGTGGACCGTTTATATATCATCTCCCGACCGACGTTCTCAGACATGCATGGACGTCGAATACTGACTTGTATCATGGGTGACCTGGCTGCACAGATGCAATATGTGTGACCTGTTGCCATAAGAAAAGGGCAACCACTAAAGCACTAACACCACTGTAAATATTAGCTATATTTAGCAGTTTATTTGTTTGCCCTGTACAAAGCCATAATATAACATTTGAAATGTCTATATTATTTTAAAACTGTTGTGTTTACTGTTAACTTCTGATTGATAATTTCTCTTTTGTTTATTATCTATTCCACTTGCTTTGGCAATGTAAACATGTTTCCCAAGCCAATAAAGCCTTTGAATTTAATTACATGTAATTGAGAGAGAAAGAGAGAGAGACAAAGAGAGAGTGATAGGGGAGGGAGAAACAGAGAGTGAGACAGAGAGAGAGGATGATGAGGATGACAGGAGAGAGAGAGAGTTGGTGGGGGTAGGGGGAGGGATGGAGAGCACAGAAGCAGAATACATGAATGAAGTTCATGCTAAGACAATTGCATTCACAGAGTTCTTCTTCCTGATAGTGTAGATAGAGGATGGGACCACTGGCTAGTCTGAGTAGACTTTAATTGAAGCCCTGTACAACAGATGCACCCAGCTGTGTATTTTCTCTGTGATTCAGAAGACATGTTGCAAGCTCTAAGGAGTGTGTGTGTGTGTGTTGTGTGTGTATATTGAGGTTATAGAAAAGGGCTCTGCTGCGTTAAAGGCCCACTAATGAGAGAAAGAAAGCAGAAAAAGAGGACAGGTGTTTCATATTTTGGTGTGAAACAGACCAGAGGAGAGGATTGTTTTTACTCTGCTTTCCCCTCTCCCAGAACAGGGAGGAGGGAAAGTATAGAGGGAGTGGAGGGAGAGGTGGAATGAGAATGGAGGAGAGGTCAAGAAAAGGAGAGAGATCTAAAGAAAGGGAGAAAAGAAGGAGAGCGAAAGACTAGGAGAAAATATAGAAATTAGGAAAAAATGAGACTTGGGGAAATGAGTGAGCAGGAGAGAGGAAGGACAAAGAGTGAGAATATCAGAGAGGAAAGAGAAACGAGGAGACGAGAGCAACACGAAGAGATGGCAGACAAGGAAGGTAAAGAATAGAGGGGTAGAAAGAGGAGAGGATGGAGAAAGTGGAGTTTTGATGGGATTATGAAGTTGCCCTGTTTGGTCTCTTCCTCTGGCCCTCGTCTCTCGTGACAGAGTAGTGAAAGAAGCTTATTACTGAGCTATGTATCACAGAACGTGTGTGTGTTAATTAATATTGTCTAAAAGGGTTCCTATGAGACCCGTCATCTCAACTCTGGCCTGTACAGACAGCATGCTACTGACCTCATGACTATCAGCCTAATCAAACACATACAAACACATGCGCAGACGTGCACATACACATACATTCACACACAAACTCACACACATACACTCACACACAAACCCACACACAAACTCTCTCTCTCTCACACACACACACACACACATTTGCTCAACCTGCTAAACTGGAATGACAATGTGGAAACTTGCAAAATCTATGCATCTAATAGCAATCTGGCTGGTGTCCAGTACTTTTATTCTTCTTATGAAAATCAATGACAAAACAGCATAAGAGTCAGACGACACAACAGTAGTAGGCTTGATTACCAAATATGATGGGACAGCCTACAGAGAGGAGTTGAGGGCTCTGGGAGTGTGGTGCCAGGAAAATAACCTCTCACTCAACATCAACAAAACAAAGGAGATGATCGTGGACTTCAGGAAACAGCAGAAGGAGCACCCCTCGGCGTACACATCACAGACAAACTGAAATGGTCCACCAACACAGAAGTGTGGTGAAGAAGGCGCAACAGCTTATCTCTCAATTCAAGAAAATCTGTCTATACTATACTTTGACCCTTGATAACGAGCTTTATGTTGTAAATCCATTACATGATCACTGCCCATATCATTGCATAGTGCAGAAAATACATGAGAGTTCAGGGGCCTTGCTTTAATAAAGTTAACCATTTTCACTGTAGTGTTCAAAACGTCTTTCAAGCTGTCAGGCATTCCCTTGGCAGCAAGAGACTCTCTGTGGATGCTGCAGTGTACCCAAGCGGCGTTGGGAGCAACTGCTTGCATGCACATTACCACTCCATTATGTCTCCCTGTCATGGCATTTGCGTCATCAGTACAGATACCAACACATCCATCAGTACAGATACCAACACATCCATCAGTACAGATACCAACACATCTTGACCACCAAAGTCCATTTGATGTCACAAAGCTGTCCAGTACTTAAAAAATATCCTCTCCTGTTGTCCTGGTGTCCTGGTTTCCAGCGGTTTGCAGAAGAGGATATCTTCCTTAATTGACCCCCCATAAATGTAACAGACATATACCAGGAGCTGTGTCAGGCCCTCCATGTCTGTTGACTCATCCAGCTGTAACAGACATATACCAGGAGCTGTGCCAGGCCCACCATGTCTGTTGACTCATCCAGCTGTAACAGACATATACCAGGAGCTCTGCCATTGCCGCCACGTCTGTTGACTCATCCAGCTGTAACAGACATATACCAGGAGCTGTGCCATTGCCGCCATGTCTGTTGACTCATCCAGCTGTAACAGACATATACCAGGAGCTCTGCCATTGCCGCCATGTCTGTTGACTCATCCAGCTGTAACAGACATATACCAGGAGCTCTGCCATTGCCGCCATGTCTGTTGACTCATCCAGCTGTAACAGACATATACCAGGAGCTGTGCCATGCCTGCCATGTCTGTTGACTCATCCAGCTGTAACAGACATATACCAGGAGCTGTGCCATGCCTGCCATGTCTGTTGACTCATCCAGCTGTAACAGACATATACCAGGAGCTCTGCCATTGCCGCCATGTCTGTTGACTCATCCAGCTGTAACAGACATATACCAGGAGCTGTGCCATGCCTGCCATGTCTGTTGACTCATCCAGCTGTAACAGACATATACCAGGAGCTGTGCCAGGCCCACCACGTCTGTTGACTCATCCAGCTGTAACAGACATATACCAGGAACTGTGCCATTGCCGCCACGTCTGTTGACTCATCCAGCTGTAACAGACATATACCAGGAGCTGTGCCATTGCCGCCATGTCTGTTGACTCATCCAGCTGTAACAGACATATACCAGGAGCTGTGCCAGGCCCACCACGTCTGTTGACTCATCCAGCTGTAACAGACATATACCAGGAGCTGTGTCAGGCCTGCCATGTCTGTTGACTCATCCAGCTGTAACAGACATATACCAGGAGCTGTGCCATTGCCTGCCATGTCTGTTGACTCATCCAGCTGTAACAGACATATACCAGGAGCTGTGTCAGGCCCGCCACGTCTGTTGACTCATCCAGCTGTAACAGACATATACCAGGAGCTGTGTCAGGCCCTCCATGTCTGTTGACTCATCCAGCTGTAACAGACATATACCAGGAGCTGTGCCAGGCCCGCCATGTCTGTTGACTCATCCAGCTGTAACAGACATATACCAGGAGCTGTGCCTTGCCTGCCATGTCTGTTGACTCATCCAGCTGTAACAGACATATACCAGGAGCTGTGCCAGGCCCGCCATGTCTGTTGACTCATCCAGCTGTAACAGACATATACCAGGAGCTGTGTCAGGCCCTCCATGTCTGTTGACTCATCCAGCTGTAACAGACATATACCAGGAGCTCTGCCTTGCCTGCCATGTCTGTTGACTCATCGAGCTGTAACGGACATATACCAGGAGCTGTGCCAGGCCTGCCATGTCTGTTGACTCATCCAGCTGTAACAGACATATACCAGGAGCTGTGCCTTGCCTGCCATGTCTGTTGACTCATCCAGCTGTAACAGACATATACCAGGAGCTGTGTCAGGCCCTCCATGTCTGTTGACTCATCCAGCTGTAACAGACATATACCAGGAGCTCTGCCTTGCCTGCCATGTCTGTTGACTCATCCAGCTGTAACAGACATATACCAGGAGCTGTGTCAGGCCCTCCATGTCTGTTGACTCATCCAGCTGTAACAGACATATACCAGGAGCTGTGCCAGGCCCACCATGTCTGTTGACTCATCCAGCTGTAACAGACATATACCAGGAGCTGTGCCAGGCCCACCATGTCTGTTGACTTATCCAGCTGTAACAGACATATACCAGGAGCTGTGTCAGGCCCTCCATGTCTGTTGACTCATCCAGCTGTAACAGACATATACCAGGAGCTCTGCCTTGCCTGCCATGTCTGTTGACTCATCCAGCTGTAACAGACATATACCAGGAGCTCTGCCTTGCCTGCCATGTCTGTTGACTCATCCAGCTGTAACAGACATATACCAGGAGCTGTGCCAGGCCCGCCATGTCTGTTGACTCATCCAGCTGTAACAGACATATACCAGGAGCTGTGCCAGGCCCTCCACGTCTGTTGACTCATCCAGCTGTAACAGACATATACCAGGAGCTGTGCCAGGCCCGCCATGTCTGTTGACTCATCCAGCTGTAACAGACATATACCAGGAGCTGTGCCAGGCCCTCCACGTCTGTTGACTCATCCAGCTGTAACAGACATATACCAGGAGCTGTGCCAGGCCCACCACATCTGTTGACTCATCCAGCTGTAACAGACATATACCAGGAGCTGTGCCAGGCCCGCCATGTCTGTTGACTCATCCAGCTGTAACAGACATATACCAGGAGCTGTGTCAGGCCCTCCATGTCTGTTGACTCATCCAGCTGTAACAGACATATACCAGGAGCTCTGCCTTGCCTGCCATGTCTGTTGACTCATCGAGCTGTAACGGACATATACCAGGAGCTGTGCCAGGCCTGCCATGTCTGTTGACTCATCCAGCTGTAACAGACATATACCAGGAGCTGTGTCAGGCCCTCCATGTCTGTTGACTCATCCAGCTGTAACAGACATATACCAGGAGCTCTGCCTTGCCTGCCATGTCTGTTGACTCATCCAGCTGTAACAGACATATACCAGGAGCTCTGCCTTGCCTGCCATGTCTGTTGACTCATCCAGCTGTAACAGACATATACCAGGAGCTGTGCCAGGCCCGCCATGTCTGTTGACTCATCCAGCTGTAACAGACATATACCAGGAGCTGTGCCAGGCCCTCCACGTCTGTTGACTCATCCAGCTGTAACAGACATATACCAGGAGCTGTGCCAGGCCCACCATGTCTGTTGACTCATCCAACAGTAACGCAAGTGATTCAGTGGCTTGTATGCGAAGCAGTGATTGTTTCAAAACATCTCCTGCCATGTCACTGATGCGTCGTGAAACAGTGTTGTTTGATGAAGGCATTGTCTGTATATTGTTTTGGGCCTTTTCCCCCAGCGTTGTCCCTGCCGTATACGCGGCAGCAGGAAGAATTAAGTCCTCCACAATAGCATGGGGCTTGCCTGTCCTAGCCACTAGGTAGCTCACCATATAAGACGCTTTTAGCCCCTTCTTATTAATGGTATCTGTTGCTTTTTTACATGTCTTACTACTCGAAAGTCGTCTTTATTCTTCCTCAAAAAACTCCAGTGGCTTATTTTTCAAATTGTCATGTTTCGCTTCTAAATGTCTGCACAAGAGAGAACGTTTCCAGCGAGAGAGTAACGGTTGTGTTGTTATTTCGTGTTGTTATTTTGCTGAACACTAGATGGTTTCGTTTTATTTTTGGCAGTGAAACGAGGCTACTTAGGCGAGAAAAATCTTGCCCAAATGTATAGCCTCGTTGGAAAATATAAATGTACTGTTTGAAAATGTAAATATATATTTTTTTGTTATTTGGCGTACCCCCGAAAGCATTGCACGTACCCCAGTTTGGGAATACCTGGACTAGACTAAACTAGACGGTCAGGCGACGGCTGGTAGTTTGCAAGACTAACCGCCTATGAGCTTAACATGACACAGACACAGACACAGACACAAACACACACACACACACATTTCCACACCACTCAAGTTAATTTAAATGGTATGGATTTTACGCCACACGCAACATAAATATCATAAGCAAGCATTCCGATGGGCGCTAAGCTACAATAAATAATGCTTCAAATATATGTTGTGGGCAGCGAGTTGATCTATTCAGCTAATTCATGTATTTATGAACTGGAATAAAAACATATCGTTACATGGAGTGGACTAGGCTGCAAAGACATTAAGAAGTTATGCAATCTACCTGAACTATAGAATTCAGGTCTATACACACAGCACAGACATGTGGATAATATCGTGGTGCCATATTGAACATGTGAAAATCTAACGCAGTGGGCTCTAAGTTCCACAGAAAGGCTTTCATTCTTTCTTTTTAATTTATAATCTAGAAACCAGGTGTGTACCCAGGAAACCAATATTGGTTCTGTGAATGTTCTGAAAACATTCATTAGGTCGCCCCAAAAGTTCTAATAACACAAAAACTGTTCAATTGTGCTGATGATTATACATGTTTGTATAAAACATTTGCCTGATGTTGAAAGAACGTTGCCAGAAGACATTTTGTTATTACATTACCTGGAAAAACATTTTTATTCACCATTGAAACCAGGGTCTCTTTCGGAAGGGAGCCTTGCTTATATAATTCATAGACAATATCAAATCAAAATCTGAAAAAATAAAACCAATTCAAATACAGCACAACAAACATCCAGAAAAAACAGCCACATTCCTTAACAAATAGTTCCCACCTACTAGCACTGACTTTGCTAATAGCTCATTTAGTGAGGAAAATGTACTTGCTATGACTGAGATACAGTGCCTTCAGAAAGTACTCATATACCCTTTGACTTATTCCACATTTTGTTATGTTACAGTTCAAAATGGATTAAAAATGTATTTCTCTCACCCAATGTTCTCTATTGACAAAGTGAAAACATGTTTTTAGTTTTTACATAAGTATTCACACCCCTGAGTCAAAACTTTGTAGAAGCACCTTTGCAGCGATTACAGCTGTGAGTCTTTCTGGGTAAGTCTCCAAGATCTTTCCACACCTGGATTGTGTAACATTTGGCATTATTTTTTCTCCAAAATGTTTTGCAGTAATACTTTAGTGTTGCATTACAAACAAGATATATGTCTAGAATAAATTTATTCTGTACAGGATTCCTTCTTTTCCCTTTGTCAATTAGGTTAATATTAAGGAGTAACTACAATGTTGTTGATCCATCCTCAGTTTTCTCCTACCACAGCCATTAAACTATGTACCTATTCTAAAGTCACCATCAGTGGTGCAAAGTACTTAAGTAAAATACTTTAAAGTACTACTTAAGTAGGTTTTTGGGGCATCTGTTACTTTACTATTTGTATTTTTGACAACTTTTATTTTTACTTCACTACATTCCCAAAGAAAATATTACTATTTTTACCCCATACCTTTTCCCTGACAACCAAAATTACTTGTCACATTTTGAATGCTTAGCAGGACAGGAAAATGGTCCAATGGTCCAATTCACAATTCACACAGTCATCCCAACTGCCTCTGGCCTGGTGGACTCACTAAACACAAATGCATCTCTTGTTAATAATGTCTGAATGTCGGAGTGTGGCCCTGGCTATCCATACATTTTTAAAACAAGAAAATGGTGTCGTCCGCTATGCTTAATATAAGCAATTTTAACCAGTTAGAGCTCTAGGGGCGCTATTTCATTTTTGGATAAAAAACGTTCCCGTTTTAAGCGCGATATTTTGTCACGAAAAGATGCTCGACTATGCAGTTTTGGAAAGAAAACACTCTGAAGTTTCAGAATCTGCAAAGATTTTGTCTGTAAGTGCCCCAGAACTCATTCTACAGGCGAAACCAAGATGATGATTCACCCAGGAATTAGCAGAATTTCTGAAGCTCTGTTTTCCATTCTCTCCTTATATGGCTGTGATTGCGCAACGAATGAGCCTACACTTTCTGTCGTTCGCCCAAGGTCTTAGCAGCATTGTGACGTATTTGTAGGCATATCATTGGAAGATTGACCATAAGAGACTACATTTTCCAAGTGTCCGCCTGGTGTCCTGCGTCGAATTCGGTGCGCAATTGCCAGCTGCTTCTACTTTACCATTTGATTCAGGGGAGAAAGCATGTGTCCAAGAACGATGTATCAATGAAGAGATATGTGAAAAACACCTTGATGATTGATTCTAAACAACGTTTGCCATGTTTTCAGTCGATATTATGGAGTTAATTTGGAAAAAAGTTTGCGTTTTGAGGACTGAATTTATGGATTTTTTTTGGTAGCCAAATGTGATGTATAAAACGGAGCTATTTCTAATACACAAGGAATCTTTTTGGAAAAACTGAGCATCTGCTATCTAACTGAGAGTATCCTCATTGAAAACATCAGAAGTTCTTCAAAGGTAAATGATTTTATTTGAAGGCTTTTATGTTTTTGTTAATGTTGCGTGCTGGATGCTAACGCTAATGCTAACGCTAAATGCTAACGCGAAATGCTAACTCTAGCTAGCTACTTTTACACAAATTATTGTTTTGCTATGGTTGAGAAGCATATTTTGAAAATCTGAGATGACAGTGTTGTTTACAAAAGGCTAAGGTTGAGAGATGGCATATTTATTTCATTTCATTTGCGATTTTCATAAATAGTTAACGTTGTGTTATGCTAATGAGCTTGCTGATAGATTTACACAATCCTGGATACAGGGGTTTTTTCATAGCTAAACGTGACGCAGAAAACGGAGCGATTTGTCCTAAACAAATAATCTTTCAGGAAAAACTGAACATTTGCTATCTGAGAGTCTCCTCGTTGAAAACATCTGAAGTTCTTCAAAGGTAAATGATTTTTTTGAATGCTTTTCTGTTTTTTTGTGTAAATGTTGCCAGCTGAATGCTAATGCTAAATGCTACGTTAGCCATCAATACTGTTACACAAATGCTTGTTTTGCAATGGTTGAGAAGCATATTTTGAAAATCTGAGATGACAGTGTTGTTAACAAAAGGCTAAGCTTGAGAGCTAGCATATTTATTTCATTTCATTTGCGATTTTCATGAATAGTTAACGTTGCGTTATGGTAATGAGCTTGAGTCTGTATTCACGAACCCGGATCCGGGATGGGGAGATCAGAAAGGTTAAATGATTTATAATTTTACTTTTGATACTTAAGTATATTAAAAACCAAATACTTTGACTTTTACTCAAGTAATAGTTTACTTACTGCCTGGCTTTCATTTTTACTTGAGTAACTATCTATTAGGGTATCTATACTTTTACTCAAGTATGACATTTGGGTACTTTTTCCACCACTGGTACCACTGGCCTCATGGTGAAATCCCTGCGTATTTTCCTGACTTAGGACGGACACCTGTTTATATGAGGTGACTGGGTGGATTGATACACCATCCAAAGTATAATTAATAACTTCACCATGCTCAAACGGATATTCACTGTCTGCTTTTTTTTTACCCATCTACCAATACAGTGGGTGCCCTTCTCTGTGAGGCATTGGAAAACCAACCTGGTCTTAGTGATTGAATCTATGTTTGAAATGCACTGCTTGACTGAGGGACCTTAGAGATAACGTGTGTGTTAAACACTATTATTGCACACAGAGTGACTCTATGCAACTTATTATGTGACTTGTTAAGCACATTCTTACTCCTGAACTTATTTAGGCTTCCCATATCAAAGGGGTTGGATATGTATTGACTTAAGACATTCAGCTTTAATTTCTAAAAAATGTTTACAAATTTCAAAAAACATAATTTTACTTTAACATTACGGGGTATTGTGTGTTGACCCATTACAAAAAAATACTTTTTAAAATCAGGCTGTAACAACAAAATGTGGTAAAATTCAAGGGGTGTGAATACTTTCTGAAAGCACTGTACAGTATGTGGAAGTCTCACCTAGCTATCTTAATTCTTGCGGCTATCAATCCCGGATCCGGGAGCGTAATCATAGCCTCAAACTAATTAGCATAACGCAGCGGACATAAATCTTCCCACAAAATGTTCCTATTCATGAAAATCACAAATGAAATATATTGAGACACAGCTTAGCCTTTTGTTAATCGCACTGTCATCTCAGATTTTCAAAATATGCTTTACAGCCAACACTAGACAAGCATTTGTGTAAGTTTATCATGGCATAATGCTATGCTAGGCTCTGCTGGCAGCAGGCAACATTTTCGCGAAAATTAGAAAAGCAATCAAATTAAATAATTTACCTTTGAAGAACTTTGGATGTTTTCACTCAGGAGACTCTCAGTTAGATAGCAAATGTTCCTTTTTTCCAAAAATATTATTTTTTGTTGGCGAAATAGCTCCCGTTTGTTCGTCAGGTTTGGCTGAGAAATCGATGCGGTCACTACAACTCCAAACTTTTTTCCAAATTAGCTCCATAATATCGACAGAAACATGGCAAACGTTGTTTAGAATCAATCCTCAAGGTGTTCTTCACATAACAATTCAATAATATATCCGTCGGGGCAATTGGTTTCTCATAAGAAGCGATTGTAAAAATGGCTACTTGTGTACTTTACGCCAGATTTTCTGCGGGAGCCACCATGTGACCACTTGCTAAATGTGGTCCCTTACGGCTATTCTTCAACATAAATGCGTAAAAAGATGTCACAATGCTGTAGACACCTTGGGGAATACGGAGAAAACGTAAGTTCATTCGTAGCTCATTCACAGCCATATAAGGAGTCATTGGCATGAGACGGTTTAAAAAAAATGCGTCACTTCCTGATTGGATTTTTTATCTGGGTTTTGCCTGTAACATCAGTTCTGTTGCACTCACAGACAATATCTTTGCAGTTTTGGAAACGTCAGAGTGTTTTCTATCCAAAGCTGTCAATTATATGCATAGTAGAGCATCTTTTCGTGACAAAATATCTTGTTTAAAACGGGAGCGTTTTTTATCCAAAAATGAAAATACTGCCCCCTAGTTACAATTAAGATTAATGCATTAACTGTAAGTCACTCTGGATAAGTGTCTGCTAATTGACTAATATGTTCATGTATGCAATCAGTGGCAAGTAATCAATGAACTCCCAGAGGGAGAGGTGACAGCCAAAAGATGCTGGGGCCGTTTAGGATTGTAGTTTGACACCCCACATAAAGTATAGATCTTTTAATAACATCTATGGATGGATCTATAGGAATGTGTGGCAATGCTTTCCATAGTTATGGGGCTATCATGGTTTGATGTTAACAGTCCTAAAGGCCTTTATCTCTGAGCAGGAAACCGGCCCAACAAGCCAGTCTCCACTACCTGGCCATGTTAGAGCAGTTGGTACAGTACCACTAACCACTAACCCCAACCACTAACCCTAACATTAACCCTTAACCCCTGACCATAACCCCTTAAAGGAAGTAAGTAAAAAAAGGTTTGCCTACTTATTCATCAGTTCTTACAATATTTATTTTGTCCTTTCCAACATGACTATCTAGTGATGACCGATCTCAAAATTATAGGGAGTTACCCGGAGTCTGGTATGCAGATGGCTCGGAATTGACCTATTTATGACTTTCTCTATGCTATAGGGACATAGGCAGGTTCAAATGGAAAACAGTTTCTGTTGTTCAACTGATTTCTCTTAAATAGCGATCATGGAACAGAAACCTTGTCATGGAAATGGTTTCACCACTCACACAATCTCAAGCCAAGCACTAGGAGTAACACTAGGAATAACACAGTCAAAACCTACAGGAGTCACACTCATTTAATACATATCCCTTCTGTCCATCCTTTAACTTTAGATGTGACATTTTATTTTGTGAATGTTTCTTCACTGCATTGAGTGTTGTATTATAGGAATATTATAGAAGTATTATAGATGTATTATAGATGTATTATAGGTGTATTATAGATGTATTATCGATGTATTATAGATGTATTATAGGTGTATTCTAGGTGTATTCTAGGTGTATTATAGGTGTATTATAGGTGTATTATAGATGTATTATAGGTGTATTCTAGGTGTATTCTAGGTGTATTATAGATGTATTATAGGTGTATTCTAGGTGTATTATAGATGTATTATAGGTGTATTCTAGGTGTATTATAGGTGTATTCTAGGTGTATTATAGATGTATTATGGCCGTATTCTAGGTGTATTATAGGTGTGTTGTAGATGTGTTATAGGTGTGTTATAGGTGCGCTATAGGTGCGTTATAAGTGTCACGGACTGACTTGTAACAAAAAGGGAGACAACATGGAGATAAAGAATAACAAACAAATATTGAATAACTGAAGTAACCTATATAGAATAAACAATGGTGTATGTAGTCAGTAGTGTAAGTGAGTGGTTGCGTGCATGGATGTGATAAAGAGGGGTGTTGAAAGTTACCAACACAAATAAACAAAATGGTCACAAAAGTGCCACAACCAAAATCAAACAGTGTCTGAATGGAGTCTCCTCTATTCATGCAGGGACACACCCGGGCCCCTGGTATAGGAAGGCCACCAAAAATTCTGAAATTTCCATCCCCAATTACAACTTTTTCCATCAAGACTGAACTGCTGAAGGGGGCGGAATTGCAATCTACTGTAGAGATAGTATGACATAACTCTGCAGGCTATCTAGGTCTATGCCCAAACGGTTCGAGCTTCTACTTTTAACGATCCATCTCTCCAGAAATAAGTCCCTCACTGTTGCCACTTGTTATAGACCCCCCTCAGCTCCCAGCTCTGCCCTGGACATCATATGTGAATTGATTGCCCCCCACCTATCGTCAGAGTTCGTACTGCTATGTAACCTAAATTGGGATATGTTTAACACCCCGGCCGTCCTACAATCTAAGCTAGATGCCCTCAATCTCACACAAATTATCAAGGAACCTACCAGGTACAACCCCAAATCCGTAAACATGGGCACCCTCGTAGAGATCATCCTGACCAACTTGCCCTCCAAATACAGCTCTGCTGTTTTCAACCAGGATCTCAGCGATCACTGCCTCATTGCCTGCATCTGTTATGGGTAAAACGACCACCCTTCATCACTGTCAAACGCACCCTAAAACACTTCTGCGAGTAGGCCTTTCTATCGACCTGGCCCTGGTATCCTGGAAGGATATTGACCTCATCCCGTCAGTAGAGGATGCCTGGTTGTTCTTTAAAAGTGCTTTCATCGCCATCTTAAATAAGAACAGAAACAGCCCTTGGTTCACTCCAGACTTGACTGCCCTTGACCAGCTCAAAACACCCTTTTGCATACTGCACTAGGATCGAATAGTCCCCGCAATATGCAACGTTTCAGGGAAGTCAGGAACCAATACACACAGTCAGTTAGGAAAGCAAAGGCTAGCTTTTTCAAGCAGAAATCTGCACCCTGTTCCAAAAAGTTTTGGGACACTGTAAAGTCCATGGAGAATAAGAGTACCTGCTCCCAGCTGCCCACTGCACTGAGACTAGGAAACACTGTCACCACTGATAAATCCACGATAATCGTGGACACTTCAAGAATACCACTCTCCATCAGATTGGCGTTCAATATCAACCTAACATAATTTTTTTTTTACGTTTATCACTAATTTCAACCTTGTAGTGTTCAGCGATCTTCAACAGCTGTTCTTTAGTACATAATTCTAACAGTTCCTCTGATGGAAAGTTAATGAAATTGTCTACATTAGACGCCAGTAAATACAAAAATAAATACCAAAAAAATTATCTCGCTCTTCCCCTCTGCTGAGTACACCAGACCGGACCACAACAAGGGAAACACCAATCACATGGGCACCACAGGAAAGAGATGAGATATATATGGGGCTTCCCCAAATCCTACAATAACTCAACACTAGTCTTTGTGCGGATTCACGGTGGGTAATTACGCACTGTAGCCCTCTAGCATGGAAAGAAAAACCAGCACACTGGCAGTTTCCCCCCAAGCCACGGATGTGCCCCCGAGACAGCTGCTCAGTCCACGGACAACACACAAAAATAACACACAAAATAATCATGCCCAACTTATTCAAAAGTGAAACACGTCGCTAAGCCTAACAAGGGAAAAGAAAGGCTATAGCTCCGGGTAGCAAATGACACTACCCTACCCAAATCTCCCATTGAGGTACACAGCAGATTGTACTCACCTCAGACCGATGTCCCAACAGCGAGTAGAGCAAGAGTTTCCAGCCTGGGCAGGGGCCTGGAAACTGACCCATCTACTTTTTCCAACGCAGCACAACCAACTATCCACTGCAGTGGCAAGCTTACCAAACAAACAAAGGCAACCAACACTGGGACTACCAAACATCACAACTCAAACAAGCTGTAACAAAAGATGCAAACAAAGCACCTACAGAGTTTATTGAACAATAACTCCACATTTTCTCCAAATCAAATACTCATACCAGTTAGCCTAACACTAGTAATATAACAAAGTGCTATATGCCAAAATGTCTAGGAGCCACCACTTGTCACGAACCAGCTCGAGCCCATAACAAAAAGGGAGACAACATGAAGGATAGGAATATCAACAATATATTGAATAACTGAAGTAACCTATATACAATAAACAATGGTGTATGTAGTCAGTAGTGAAGTGAGTGGTTGTGTGCATAGTTGTGATAATGACGGGTGTTGAAAGGTGCCAATGCAAACAAACGGCCACAAAAAATGCCACAACCAAAATAAAACAGTGTGTCTGCATGGAGAGAGTCTCCTTAAATGAATGGGGAAAAGGTGTATTTATTCCGGGACACACCCGGGCCCAAGTGGAAGTTTGGTGGAAGGACCCATTATGCTGACAACCCTCCCGGCTCCGCCCACCAACATCCTAATAAGGAAAACATAAGCAAAGAGAAAGAATACGGCAGACAAAGTGGGAGGGTCATCACATAAGTGTGTTATAGGTGTGTTATAGATGTGATTTAGGACTAACCTAACCTGTTGCTTTGTACCATATCACACAGACATATTGTCTATTAATTGTCGTGTCTTTGGCATCATTAAAGTGAAGACTGTTATTTTACCAAATCAATTCTCTGTAATTATTATAACATGATTTAACTAATCATGTAAATGTAATCCACTAGGATGTCAGGCACCACTGAAAATCTCCAGATTACAAAGTTATAATTTTCCAAATATAACTCTTCAGATATTTTAATATCTGATCAACTAGTCTTTTATTAATGAATTATTCTTTACCTCACATCAGTCTCATTCCAAACATTGTAACTTGTTGGTTCTGCACGAACCCAGCCTAAAATATGAATCATCCATACACCAATTGGCTTAATAATTTATTTACGATCTAACTAAATAAAAACAGAAATGCATAATCAAACAATAGTAGATATTTTATACTAACAAGGATAGGGAAGATTCCCTAGTGGGCTAAGCCAGTAGGATGGCTTGGTGGACAAAGGGAAGTGGGTGTGGACTGAGAAAGAAGCGGAAAAGACAAAAGGGATCACTACACACAGTTGATAATTATATTAATTGAAATGCTAATCCTTTTCACATGAACGCTCACTCATTCGGGAATAATTGCAGTCAATATAAATTTACGCCCATGTGTTGTCGTGATCGTCTCTGTTGGAATCTGGTCTCTCTGCTAGGGAGTTCATCCAAGTCTCTTTCTCTCTTTCGGTTTAACTGAAGAGCATTTAAGTACTGGGTACTTCATAGTACCATTCAGAAATGTTCTCATAGAATCGATGTTTCAGCGGTTGTCTGCATTCTTGTCCCAGGTTTACATAATTTCTATTTGCAGACTAGTAATTAGTATCTAAGATTTGCTCTTATTCTGAAGGGATCGATAGTCTCAGAGTTGAACCATTTCCAGCCGTGTAGCCAATGCTCCACTTGGTATAGTTTTCTAGTTTTGGTACTCAAACCTGTGCCACCTCAGCTTACACAAGGTATGTGTGGTCTAAACAATTTGCGGGATAGGCCTTCATTGTAAATACGAATTTGTTCTTAACTGACTTACCTGGTTAAGTAAAATAAAAAATAAAATGATATTTCAACCGTCTACTAACCCCAGCTAACCCTAACCTGAGCAAGCAGCTGCTTATCAACAGATAGTTAGTTGAGAGCATGAAAATCTGGACTATCCAAATAAAGTATGACTGAAAGATCATCTCAAAGAACCATTCATAGCATAAGACACTGTAACACACCAAAACAAACACACACAGAGACACAGACACACCTAAAAGCAGGCAAGAGGCTGCTGACAGCTGAGGGCCTTGAGAGATTTGCCCTGATTGGGGCTTGAGTCGAGATGTGATGAAACAGGAGATAGACTGAACTCTTTGTCTCCACAGAACTCAATGTGTGTGTGTGTGTGTGTGTGTGTGTGTGTGTGTGTGTGTGTGTGTGTATGTGTTTGTGTGTGTGTGTGTGTACAGCACTGTGTGTAGAGAGGACTGTCTTTATTCAACCTTTGTTTCAACCAGGAAGTCCCATTTATATAAATAATGTATTTTCTAACGAAGCCCCAGCAAAGAAAGGATCCCTCTCTTTCTCAATATCCCTACTTCTCCCTGGGGCTCAATCTTGAAGTGTGTGTTTGTGAGTCTGTTAGCACTGTTCTGTCTCATGACTGGCTTGTGTATGATGGTGGGGTGTGTGTGTGTGTGTGTGTGGTGTGTGTGTGTGTGCGTGCGTGCGTGCGTGTGTGCGTGCGTGTGTGTGTGCGAGCGTGCATGCTTTCAGGGTGTGTGGGGTCATGTGCAGTGAAGCCAGCGTTTGCTAGGCTGATGAGACCCCGTCTTTAAACACAGGTCACAAGGGACCACAGTGACAAGCAACAGAGTCTGCTGTAAGACTCTCTGGTGAAAGAGTACATACCAGCCTAGAATGAGGAAAAATACATTCCTCTGCCTTGAAAGTATAAGATTTTTTAACGTATGTAGAAGACAACACATCTGGACTTAATCATGTGATGACAAAATCAGATCTGATGTTTCCACTGCTGGTTTTATTGTGCGAAAGCCGAGGTCGGCTTTTTAGGCTTCAGTGTATATTTCACTTGGTACAATAGAGGTCATTGTTGAGTGTTTATTAGAACATCTTTTCATCTTTGAGCATGGCGTACACACAAACACACACACACAACGCTGCTTTATCCTGTAGCCTGTGAAGTAGAGAAACGGCGAGCCCTCCAAGGAACTCTGTCTCTGTTCATATTATTCAGAGGAATGAAGCTTTTCCATCGAATTGAAATTCGAAACAAAATGCCTATTAAGGACAAGTAGTCGTCTCTAGAGCAAAGGGCTGGCGCTTAACATTCAAACCCTGCCTTTATTTCCACCCTTTCAAAAAGCACTCTAACCAAACCTAATTTCCCAGAGAAAGAAACAACAAATGTTTTGTGGATGGATTCCACTGGAGGCACAGATGTATAAAGTGAAGCAAAAGCCTTCATGGTTCATAAAAGAGGAGCTGAGAGTGTGTGTGCGAGAATGTACCGTAAGCTCACTCCACAAGGAGCATTGTCACGTGTGTTACGAAGCAGAGCATCACTGGTTCGAGCCCAGTATGGGGCAGTTGGGCAGTGGAGGAAGATAATCTGTGAACAGGACTTGTTACACAAACACACACTATTTAAAAACATCTACCTACTGTAACAACTGTAATTCCTGAGAACATGATGGTCACCAATATATTTCTTACCCCCTATTAGTTGGTTAAGTGTCAAAGTGTTTTTTTTAAGTCAGACTCTAGACATTTGGTAATCAGTAGGGGCATGACTGTGTGTCATAAGGTGTAACTATGTTAATCATGACCGTGTGTCAAGGAGTGACTACGTTCATCTACAAAGGCACGGGGTCACTGGCCTTTACTTAAGAGATTTAGCGGAGCAGAACAAAACAGAAACTCATTACAATGAAGTTAATGTGGAGTTAATCTCCAGGTTTCCAGTCAGAACTATGAGATGAGCAGGTCAGAAGAAGCATTACTCTGACTTTCGAACGGGAGGTCTGGGAGGAGATCTGGGAGGAGGTCTGGGAGGAGGTCTAGGAGGATGTCGAGGAGGAGGTCTGGGAGGAGGTCTAGGAGGAGGTCTGGTAGGAGATCTGGGAGACTGAGGTGGGGAGGAGGGTTGGGAGGAGGTCTGGGAAGAGGTCTGTGAGGAGGTCTAGGAGGTGGTCTGGGAGGAGGTCTGGGAGGTCTGGTAAGAGGTCTGTGAGGAGGTCTAGGAGGAGGTCTGGGAGGAGGTCTAGGAGGAGATCTAGGAGGCGGTCTGGTAGGAGATCTGGTAGGAGTTCTGGGAGGAGGTCTAGGAGGAGGTCTGGTAGGAGATCTGGGAGACTGAGGTGGGGAGGAGGGTTGGGAGGAGGTCTGGGAAGAGGTCTGTGAGGAGGTCTAGGAGGTGGTCTGGGAGGAGGTCTAAGCTGAGGTCTGTGAGGAGGTCTGGGATAAGTGTTGGGAGGAGGTCTGGGAAACTGAGCTGTCGAGTGGGGTTGGGAGGATGTCTGTGAGGAGGTCTGGGAGGAGGTCTAGGAGGAAGTCTAGGGGAAGTCTGGGAGGAAGTCTGGGGGACTGAGCTGGGTGTTTAGTTAAATAATTAGGCTTTGTCTTCTACTAATTCACAAAGGAGTTTGTGCTCTGATATTGATGACATTGCAGGAATAACTGTTGGTCTGGGGGGGGGGATGTTTTCTCATTGGTCCATTTTCAGTCATGGCCCACTAAGTACAAAAACAGCTGACTCCAACTCTGACTCTTCTGAAGATGATTAGTTGCCCTGTCAAATAGGGGAGAGGCAGACGGAGAGATATTATTGTGACTTCTCATTACTTTTTTTATGTTTCCAGTGTAGAAACTTAATTGGTGGTCATGGAAGTCAGAGGAGCTAACCGGTGTAGGATTTTTACTGTTTTTTAATTCCATTTTTTTTAAATTATCCTTGTCAGAGGAGCTAATTGGTTTGTTATTTTAGTAGCCGTTATTCTGTCATGCTATCCTCGAGATGCGAAAACTTTTTTTTATGAAGTTGAACATGTGCTCTTTATGACAGAGTGTTAAAATGAGATGAAATCCAACCTTTTTTGGACCAAGTTAAACTTCTCCAAAGAGACAGAATTGGTGGAAGGACCCAAGTATTTCATGTTGATGAAAGAGCAGATACAATCCAATGGCATCTATCACATCAAAGCTGCTATTGGTAATGTGAGGACCCAGCTAGCGCATAACGTGCTGAGAGCCATATGTTTCTTAGAGCTTGGTGAGAGTGTGGTTGTCCTATGGTCATTTTGCATACAAACTTCCCACAATGTCTGGGAATGGTGCAAGGTAGTTCCTTGGCTTTGGAACATTCCTACACATTTAAGGAATTTGACGAAATAACAATATTTTATTGGTACCTCATCACTTGAAGAGAACATTCCCTATGGTTACATTTCAAAAAACATTTTTGGTAATGTTCTAAGAATGTTCTCCAACTGGTTTGATATTGGGAATGTTTTCAAATAGTTCAGAAAATGTTAGGAAACATAGTTCTCCGTTGGGAAATTCAACACTTCCGCATAACTTTTCCACCAGGCTTCATCCTGGTTCAATTGAAAGTAACGTTCTCAAATTGTTCTGAAAACATTAAGAAATAACATTCTGCTGTGGGAATTTCAATACTTCAGCATAACGTTTCCTAAAGGTTTATCGTTTTCTCATGGTTTTCTCATGGTTTAAAGTCATGTTCTCAGAACATTAAGAAAACTTTCCATAAAGAGGTACATGAAAAAACGAACGTTCTAAGAATGTTCTCGAAAAACAAATACATTCTGTTCTCAGCATCAACAAAACTCTCTCTATCCTTTATTTTGTTAAGTGTGTTCAGGTGTGTTGGCCGCACCCACTAATGGCCTCACCTGATCTTAACCTGTTAGAGCTCTAGGGGCGCTATTTCATTTTTGGATAAAAAACGTTCCCGTTTTAAGCGCGATATTTTGTCACGAAAAGATGCTCGACTATGCATATTCTTGACAGTTTTGGAAAGAAAACACTCTGAAGTTTCAGAATCTGCAAAGATTTTGTCTGTAAGTGCCCCAGAACTCATTCTACAGGCGAAACCAAGATGATGCATCACCCAGGAATTAGCAGAATTTCTGAAGCTCTGTTTTCCATTCTCTCCTTATATGGCTGTGATTGCGCAACGAATGAGCCTACACTTTCTGTCGTTCGCCCAAGGTCTTAGCAGCATTGTGACGTATTTGTAGGCATATCATTGGAAGATTGACCATAAGAGACTACATTTTCCAAGTGTCCGCCTGGTGTCCTGCGTCGAATTCGGTGCACAATTGCCAGCTGCTTGTACTTTACCATTTGATTCAGGGGAGAAAGCATGTGTCCAAGAACGATGTATCAATGAAGAGATATGTGAAAAACACCATGATGATTGATTCTAAACAACGTTTGCCATGTTTTCAGTCGATATTATGGAGTTAATTTGGAAAAAAGTTTGCGTTTTGAGGACTGAATTTATGGATTTTTTTTGGTAGCCAAATGTGATGTATGAAACGGAGCTATTTCTAATACACAGGGAATATTTTTGGAAAAACTGAGCATCTGCTATCTAACTGAGAGTATCCTCATTGAAAACATCAGAAGTTCTTCAAAGGTAAATGATTTTATTTGAAGGCTTTTATGTTTTTGTTAATGTTGCGTGCTGGATGCTAACGCTAATGCTAACGCTAAATGCTAACGCGAAATGCTAACTCTAGCTAGCTACTTTTACACAAATTATTGTTTTCCTATGGTTGAGAAGCATATTTTGAAAATCTGAGATGACAGTGTTGTTTACAAAAGGCTAAGCTTGAGAGATGGCATATTTATTTCATTTCATTTGCGATTTTCATAAACAGTTAACGTTGTGTTATGCTAATGAGCTTGCTGATAGATTTACACAATCCTGGATACAAGGGTTTTTTCATAGCTAAACGTGACGCAGAAAACGGAGCGATTTGTCCTAAACAAATAATCTTTCAGGAAAAACTGAACATTTGCTATCTGAGAGTCTCCTCATTGAAAACATCTGAAGTTCTTCAAAGGTAAATTATTTTTTTGAATGCTTTTCTGTTTTTTTGTGTAAATGTTGCCAGCTGAATGCTAATGCTAAATGCTACGTTAGCCATCAATACTGTTACACAAATGCTTGTTTTGCAATGGTTGAGAAGCATATTTTGAAAATCTGAGATGACAGTGTTGTTAACAAAAGGCTAGGCTTGAGAGCTAGCATATTTATTTCATTTCATTTGCGATTTTCATGAATAGTTAACGTTGCGTTATGGTAATGAGCTTGAGTCTGTATTCACGAACCCGGATCCGGGATGGGGAGATCAGAAAGGTTAATGAGTCCTTGTTTCCTTTGAAATGGTGTCTGTTTGAATAGACTAAAATGAACAGCTTTGTATGAGTTTAAAAAGATTGCACGCTCTCTCCATCCTGGTGGTGCTGTGGATTCATTTTGTGGATAGGAAACAGAAGATCACAGGTTCAAATCTCACTGAGGTCTTGCCACAATAAAAAATACATGTGTTTGTTTGATTAATTCATTTCCTTGTGTCCTATTTGTGCTTGGAATTCAAAACAGTTACCAAAGCTAGCAGTGTTACTACAAGTCTTATTGAAACATTCAGTCAAAGTTTTAAGGAAGTTATTCAAAAACCAAAAATGTACCTATAATTTCCATTCTCAGAAAGTTCATTAAAAACTCAACTTTATGGGAACCATAGTAAATCATTCTCAGAACCTCCCTGCAACTTAACAATTAATGTTCCTAGAACAGGTGATGTTTTCAACGGTCAGGAAACCTACTGCTTCATTCCAAGTGCCGATGGGAAACCAAAAACTTGCGTTCCCACAACTTCCAAGGAACCAAATGTGGTCACTGGTGAGTTTGAACACGCTACATACCTAGAGTGGGATTAATTGAACCCTCTCAGAAGAATGTGAAACATCTAATCTGGGGGTAGATGACTGTCATCATATTTTTATGGCCCTCTACAGTATTTTTTTAAATTGAACCTTAATATAAATAGGCAAGTCAGTTAAGAACATATTCTTATTTACTATGATAACTGCCTTGTTCAGGGGCAGAACGACGTCTTGTGGAGCTACATCACTTCCACAGAGGTAGCAGACATTAAAGTTTACAGGAAGCCCGGGTCACCCCTCTCTCCTCTCTATCCTCTCCTGGCCCCACTTTGCTCTCTCCTTTCTCCAGTGACCTCTGTCACATTCTAAATGGAATCAAGCATTTGTCTGGCAGCCAATGTAGCAAAAGAAGAGGGAAAAAAGGACAGCTCTGCTCCATGTTGTCTAGCATCAACCAAGCAGACAGTAAAATGTAATATCTCACAGTTCAATTGTCTCCCTTCGACTGCCTGTCATGGGCTTTCACTCCTTCTCGTCCCCTCTCTCTCCACTCTGTGCGGACGGTTGAGTGAGTCTGTACATTGACATGACCAACATGAAACATCTAATCATCACAGGCTTCTCCTTAGCGGATTAGCTTTGAGACCTCAGACACCATTTATTCCAGTTACACACACACAGACTGAAACCCAAGCATAAAGACATGCATGCACACGCACCACTGAATCCAGTTCTCCTTTGGGGACTGAATCACTGCTCAATGGACAGGAACCGGCACAATGAAACACTGCCTTACTTCAATTTCTGCGCTAACCACTGTTATTCAACACTGTAACAGAGGAAAATGAACGAAAGAGAATCTGTTGAGGCTAGGGGGCTGCATTTTCACTTTTGGATGAAAGGCGTGCCCAGAGTAAACGGCCTCCTACTCTTTCTCAGATGGGAATATATGCATAGTATTATTACTGGTGGATAGAAAACACTCTGAAGTTTCTAAAACTGTTTGAATTATGTTTGTGAGTATAACAGAACTCATATGGCAGACAAAAACCTGAGAAGAAATCCAAACAGGAAGTGAGAACTCAATTTAGAAAACAGTGCCATTGGATGTCCACCTTAGATATGATTGAGAATGCACTTCCTAGGGCTTCCACAAGATGTCACCGTCTTTAGATTCTGGTTGTATGATTCTACTATAAAGGTTGGGTCTCATAATAGCTCTTTGAGTTTGTGGTCTGGCAGAAAGCCTCGGTTTCATTACGCGCGGTCACGAGAGAGTGTTCTTGCGTTCCTATGCTTTTCTTATATGGATTACATACATCATTTGACTTGTTTCTACGATCTGTAACAGAACTTTTTGAGTTTTTGTCTGGAGGAATTGCTCGTGCTTTTTGAGGATTGAATGCTGGGCTGAACAAGCTAACAACAAGTGGCTAAATTATGGGCTTGGAATCAAAACATTACTGCATGTAACGCGCCAATGTAAACTGAGATTTTATATATATATATGCACATTATCGAACAAAACACACAATACATGTATAACATGATGTCCTATGAGTGTCATCTGATGGAGATAATCAAAGGTTAGTGATTCATTTTATCTATATTTCTGCTTTTGTCACTGTGAAATATCGCTCTGTGTGTTTTTGAATTTGGTGGTCATCTAACATAAATATATGTTGTGTTTTCGCTGTAAAACATTTTTAAAATCGGACACGATGGGTAGATTAACAAGATGTTTATCTTTCATTTGCTGTATTGGACTTGTTAATGTGTGAAAGTTAAATATTTCTAAAGAATATTTGTTTCAGCTGAATGAGAGGGGGTGTTCCCTTTAGGGAACTCCTTGTGCCCCCCTAGCCCCAACAGGTTCTGTTTTCTCCCGCATTTTGTGCCATCTGATGTGGCAAGAAGGATTACTAGATTTTAGTCGTTGAGGACAACTAGGAATGTGTTATGGTATTCCTATCTCCATGACTTACTACTGAAATTATGTGGGGAGGCAGGGTAGCCTAGTGGTTAGAGCGTTGGACTAGTAACCGGGAGGTTGCAAGTTCAAACCCCCCAGCTGGCAAGGTACAAATCTGTCATTCTGACCCTGAACAGGCATATAACCCACTGTTCCTAGGCTGTCATAAGAAAATTAGATATTCTTCTTAACTGACTTGCCTAGTACAAAAATGTATTTTGTTCCTATTGTGAAAGAGGTAGTTCTGAATCCTGCATGTGTGTGTGTTTCAGAGGGAGGCAGAATAATCAAGGAGAGAGACAATAAAGCAACTGACTCACTGACCAAAGCAGAAAGGCACAGGCACACTCACAGATGCCCCAATTTATGTTGGGCTGAGGGTTCCAACCAAAGCATCCAAAGCATCCATTGGCCCTGGTGCCCATTGGAAAGACAGAGGCACACAGTAATCGTCTTCTTTCTCCTTCACCCCCGGAAGACATAGAATTCTGAGAACAACCTGAATAGGGTAGGTAAGTGCAGGTTGACTGAAGCACCTTGACTCTGTCTTTGAGGATTCTGTACTGTAAGGTGCAAATACAGTAGATTACATACAGGATCTTTACAGGGTTCCTCTTCACAGCATACTAAAGGTCTTCTTCTATTTTCATTATTTTGGCACTGTGAAATAGAATGCATGTATAGGCAGAAAGAAAGATGTAACAAATACAGAGTCGTGAAAAAGTGTTTTCCCACTTTCTGATCTTCTCTATTTTTGCATATTTTTTACACTGAACGTTATCAGATCTTCAACCAAAACCTAATTTTAGATAAAGGGAACCTGAGTTTACAAATAACAAAAATGTATACTTATTTAATTTATTTAATCAACAAAGTTAGGCAACACCCAATTCCCCTGTGTGAAAAAATAATTGCCACGTTACACTCAATTACTGGTTAAGCCACTTTTAACTGCAATGACTCCAACCAAGCACTTCCTGTAGTTGTTGATCAGTCTCTCATATCGATGTGGATTAATTTTGGCCCACTCTTGCATGCAGAACTGCTTTAACTCAGTGACATTTGTGGGTTTTCTAGTATGAACTGCTCATTTCAAGTCCTGCCCCAACATCTCAATTGGGATTAGGTCTGGACTTTGATTAGGCAATTCCAAAATTTCAGATTTGTTGCTTTTTAGCCATTTTCATGTAGACTTGATTGTCTTGCTGCTTGACCGAGTTACGCTTGAGCTTCAGCTCACAAACAGATGGCTTCCTTCTATTAAGGTCGTCCAGGTTCTGAGGCAGCAAAGCATCCCCAAACCACCAAACCACCGTTGGTATGAGGTTCTTACTGTGGAATGCAGTGTTTGGTTTTCGCCAGACCCATCTCGTCCAAAAAGTTGACTCAAGTTTGTCCAAAAGCACCTGGAAGTCTTTTGGAAGCATTTCTTTGGACATATGAGTCAAAAGTATAACTTTTTGGATGAGATGGGTCCCATTATGTCTGGCAAAAACCAAACACTGCATTCCACATAGGAAAAAATAAAACAGATGTGTGTGCATTCATGATGAGTGAATGACAGGTCATGAAAACAAGAACACATGAGCTGATGCTCGACTCAGCTATGAACAATAGATCAAATCAGCCACCCTCTTCTTCCTAATCAGCTAAACTCCTCTCTATAGAAATGAATGGACTCAACAGCCTAAGGAAAGAGCCATTTGTTCCAATATGAATGGACCTTAATTTACCAACTCTTGATGAGAAACATGTTGTTCATTGATGTTATGCATAAAGGCATTTTTTTCATGTCTGTGCAATTCAGTTCCCTTAAATTAAACTCTTCAAATTGTCCAATCAATTCTATCATAGAATTTCTAAAACAACAATATAGGGACCCAATTATCTGAAGCATTCAAACAGCATAATAGATGACTCTTGGCATTGTAGAACTATAGAGTGATGAGGAAAAAGTTTGGAGAGTTGTATATGTGGAGTTAAAGTTAGCCGGAGAGCTGTTAGAAATGTACTCTGTAGCGTTTAAGGTCAGGTCAACAAGAGCCCAATGTAGAAAAAAACAACAACACCCTCTCCATCAGAATGGCTTGTTTGTGCTGTGGAGTGCCAAGAACCATTCACATTCTGAAGAAGAACTTACCCACTCTATTTCTCTCTCGTTCTTTCTCTCTACCGTTTTCTCCCTATCCTCCAGATCTCCCCCCCCCCCCCTTTTCTCTAGGGAGCTGATTTATTAGAGTCTGGGGTGTGGAGAGAGGGGAGAAAAGGGGGAGAGAGGGGGAGAGCAGAGGTAGTGACAGGAAGGCTGAAGGAGGTTTCAATCAGTGATCTTGGCAGTAGGTCTTCAGCTCTGGAATGCCAGGACAGGGAAGATCCATTCTAAGTGGTTGCCTTTCAGAACTTACCTTACTAAGTGGAATGCCAGCGGAACGCTCACGGAATGGTAGAGCAGTCGTGGCCAATGGGAAAGACTTAGCGTCTGTCCAGAGTTTGGCTCTGGCCTTATAGCAGGAGTGTGAACTGTAGCTAAGACTGACTAGAGCACATGGAGAGGGATTGAGGGAAAAATAGGGAGAGAGGGAAAGAGATGGTGAGAGGAAAAGAGAGAGAGAGAAATAGGGACAGATGAGAGAGATTGAGGAAATGGGGAGAGCAGGCAGAGAGAGGAGAAAGAGATAGATAAAAAGAGAGAGAGGGGAGACATTAAGAAGAGAGGGTAAACAGAGAGGGTAAACAGAAAGTAAACAGATAAATGTGTTGCATGCCCAGCAAACACTAGTTTACGTTTTCAAAACTCACATACGATGAGGAAAACACAGTTCTAAGACATCAATAAAGAGGGAGCAGTGTTTGGCAGAGATTACGAACCGTACAGGGAGTGTATCTGTGGATGATGTACATGATGAAGTGGTCTTTGGACGAACAATATTCCTCTGTCGGACGAGCTGAAGAGCGATCGCTCATGTGGGCTGACAGCCGGTTATTGGAGCTCTGCTGAGCGATGGTGTTAATTATGTTTGGGCCAACACTGACTATTTTTACACCTCAAACCAGGTCACATCATTATTGGCCGTTTGACTATAAACAACTTAACACTAGAGGGTAGATCAGGTGGGCTGTGACTACAGACATCTAAACTCTAGCAGGTAGATCAGGTGGGCTGTGACTATAGACAGCTAAACGCTAGCAGGTAGATCAGGTGGGCTGTGACTATAGACAGCTAAACGCTAGCAGGTAGATCAGGTGGGCTGTGACTATAGACAGCTAAACGCTAGCAGGTAGATCAGGTGGGCTGTGAGTGACAGTCGATCAGACAGGTGGATTGGTTATTGTCAGAGGAAACAGGAGGAGGTACATCAGGACTATGGGCGTCATTCATCAAATATCATTCATTAACATTTGGTAGAGGCCTAGATATGAGAGTAGGCATTACAACAACACACAGGTCTCATCACCTATTGGTTGATTTAAGATCATAGAGAAAGTCGTCATTAAGATACCATCCACTATGTACTCACTAGTGGTAGAGACCTTTGTGTATTTGGCTCTCCCTAACCACAGCGGCCAACTTCGCAGTGGTTGTAGTGCTTAACAGGTATGTTAAAACCTGCTATCTGATGAAGACAGAGAATAGAGAGGTATTATTGCTCTGAAGTCTGACTGATGGAGTCCCTGGTCTGTTGTAGTGTGACTGATGGAGGCCCTGGTCTGTTATAGTCTGACTGATGGAGGCACTGGGCTGTTGTAGTCTGACTGATGGAGGCCCTGGTCTGTTATAGTCTGACTGATGGAGGCCCTGGTCTTTTATAGTCTGACTGATGGAGGCACTGGGCTGTTGTAGTCTGACTGATGGAGGCCCTGGTCTGTTGTAGTCTGACTGATGGAGGCCCTGGTCTGTTATAGTCTGACTGATGGAGGCCCTCGTCTGTGGTAGTCTGACTGATGGAGGCCCTGGTCTGTTATAGTCTGACTGATGGAGGCCCTGGTCTGTTATAGTCTGACTGATGGAGGCCCTGGTCTGTTATAGTCTGACTGATGGAGGCCCTGGTCTGTTGGGTGTGTATTGCTCTGGCTCTGCTCCAGCCTGTAAATAGGGCACAGCTTGCCACACAGATACACACACACATAACAACATGCGTGCCTACCCACACACAAACAGACGCACACCGACCTGGATACACACAAGCCCACACAAGCGCACACACAGGCATGCCTACAGACACACACATGCGCACACACACACACACACACACACACACACACACACACACACACACACACACGTACACACACACACGTACACACACACACACACACACACACACACACACACACACACACACACACACACACACACACACCAACCTGGATACACATGTGCACACAAGCATGCACACATGCACACACAGGCACGCTTACAAACACACATACACTGAGACCACAGACTCAATCTGTCTGCAAGGTCAAACCTGTGGATCAGCAGTGTCCCTCTCCCTCCTTGTCCTCTACTCTCTATCTCACTCTGTCTGTTTGTGTCTGTCTGTCGCTCCGCTCCTCACCTTTCTACCATCGTTCTTGTCTACCCCCACCCTTGCATCCTCTCCTCCCTCCACTGCATGTCAATGCCCCTGGTCCCTCCCATCCCTCTTGTTCTCTCTCTCTCTAGTCTCATCTCTTTTCCTATCTCTCTAGTCTCACTTATTTTCCTTTCTCTCTAGTCTCATCTCTTTTCCTATCTCTCTAGTCTCATCTATTTTCCTATCTCTCTAGTCTCACCTCTTTTCCTACTGTCTCTCTAGTCTCACCTCTTGTCCTACTATCTCTAGTGTCACCTCTTTTCCTCTCTCTCTAGTCTCACCTCTTTTCCTACTATATCTCTAGTCTCACCTCTTTTCCTCTCTCTCTAGTCTCATCTCTTTTCCTATCTCTCTAGTCTCATCTCTTTTCCTAACTCTCTAGTCTCACCTCTTTTCCTATCTCTCTAGTCTCACCTCTTTTCTTACTATCTCTCTAGTCTAATCTCGTTTCCTATCTTTCTAGTCTCACCTCTTTTCCTATCTCTCTAGTCTCACCTCTTTTTCTCTCTCTCTAGTCTCATCTCGTTTCCTATCTTTCTAGTCTCACCTCTTTTCCTATCTCTCTAGTCTCACCTCTTTTTCTCTCTCTCTAGTCTCATCTCTTTTCCTATCTCTCTAGTCTCATCTCTTTTCCTATCTCTCAAGTCTCATCTATTTTTTTTGTGACCAACTTGAATTTTAACTTTGTCATTTTTTCAAAAGGTTTTTCTGACCTCTTTAACCTGTGACCCAACCTGTGCTCGATACCAACTCCTCCGCAGTCCACCAGCTGTCAATCAGTTGAGGCTGCTGAGGGGAGGATGGCTCATAATGATGGTTGGAAGGGAGCGAATGAAATGAAATCAAACCATGTGTTTGATGTATTTGATACCATTCCACTGATTCCACTCCAGCCATTACCACGAGCCCATCCTCCCCAATTAAGGTGCCACCAACCTCCTGTGCTGTCAGTTAACAGGATTCCAAGGCTACCAACCAGTTTAAAACCATTGTCCTCTATACAAGTTCATTTCTATAACATCTGTCTCTCTCACCTCTCCGCTGTATGTCAGTTCAGTTTCCACTTCACAGCCCCATCTTACTCCAAGCCCAGCCTATCTCTTCTACAAAGGGACAGACAGATTGGCCTGTTACACTTCTGCCCTGGCCTATACTGCATTTCTCTTCTCCTCCCGCACCTCTTCAGGACTCATTCACTGCCTGTGTGACATTTTCTGTCCTCTCTCTCTCTCTCTCTCTCGCGCGCGAGTGCAATCTCTCTGTCACAAACACCACGGTTTTCCAATCTGTTTTACAACTCCACCTTCCACCACAAGGTTATTGCTCAGGAACTCAATCATTATGTAAGTGTGTGTTTGTTCTCTCTCTCTCTCTCTCTCTCTCTCTCTCTCTCTCTCTCTCTCTCTCTCTCTCTCTCTCTCTCTCTCTCTCTCTCTCTCTCTCTCTCTCTCTCTCTAATGTGCCATAATGCTCAACTTTTTCTCTCTTGTTTGCTTCTCCCTCCAACCTCTTTCTCCTTCCACACTGCTCCCTATATAGTAGTGGTCAAAATGTGTTGCTTGACTATTTTGGGCAAACTACATACATATTGTATCGTGTTAAATAAATAATTCAGCAAATAAAATAAACCCTGAGTTTTCTTATTTATGTGTGAGTCTTTAAGACCTGATACTTTCTCCATCTCACCACCAGGGAGGGAGTAACAGTGTCAGTCAGACCTAACTTTCTCACTTGATTCTCTCCACACCCTCAACTGTAAAGGGATGCTATTGGTTCTCAATGTTGGAGAACACACTCTATATAGCCACCCAAACACACACACCCAAACACACACACACACACACACAACTTTTCATTTTCTACTGAGCCAGAAAACATAGGAACACATTTATGTTGACTCAAATCTGTCAATACTGTAGCAGAGCTACACAGGCCTCTAATTATACAACTATCCTGACCAACATTGCAGAAGTGGAGGCATGAGGTGAGGTCATTGTGTGGATGTGTTGTTTGTGGCACACAACACAACTATGTTTTATGTTGTTTTGATGATTAGTGTAAAGTAACTGGCTCCAAACCTTCTCTGCCCTCAAGTGAACTTCACACATGGAGTTCGATAATATTTCTGTTTGGAATGTCCCTGTATTATCATGAAACAAGCTCATGATTCAAATATTGATGGTAAAGCAATGTATCTATGGTAACAGTGTCACGTACTGTAGCTGTTGCAGCAACAATATCTACATTAGTATCTACCGAAACCATAGCAACACTTGTGAGTGCCCTCAGGAGTTTTTTTGTCCAATTGGCCATAGCCAAGTATTTCAAGTCTTGGCGAAGTGTAATACTTATTTCTAATCAACATGTTTCAGCATTTAGCCCTCACCAGGGTGCTTGGGTCTCCACCAGAAACATTCAGTGGGCCTGGAGAAAATGTCAAAATGTTTTGGTGATTCACAGAACAGTTTCAAAACCACTGGTATAGAATAACCAAACCACCAACTGCTAAACAAAAAGTGCCTTTATAATTATATGTGTTGATAAGACTGAATAGTGTCTTGGATAAACCAAAGGCATATGGACATAGAATTAGTGCCATTTCCATACCTATGTATGCTATACATAATGTAATATGTGTTCCCTCTACCTATTCAGAACAGACTCATTAGGGACAAATTCCTAATCAGGTTGTTCCACAAGGTAATGTGTGGGGGCAATGAGTCATTTAGAAGCCCTTAGACCTATAAACCTCGGTAGTTCCTCTGTCTGCAAAATAACGACTTTTCTAGAATCAGACCAGGTAGGATTTCACACGACTAATTGTTTCATCATATCGTCCTAGTGGATTCAAGCCTTAATTTGTCATTTTTATGCACGACAATGAAAACCCAGGCATAATTTATCCTGCTAAACATTATCGCACCTCACACATCCATGCTTTTCCATAACTCATTTCCCCTACTCATATGAAGGAGCATTTGAGCACGGTGCCTATGCTGCTCGACATACAGCACCTTCATCCCAGGCTTTTATTCCATGATTAGAATCTGACGATGCAGGCTGAACTGTGTGTCTCTCGTACCTGGGAGAGGAAGAAGCAGATTGGAGAACCAAAATGTTGGAGCGCTCGGTATTCACTGTCCGGAGTGAGAGGATGATTAGGTTCAACACATTAACAATGACATAATTTCCTCGGTTCAGTCAGGGCCCAGGAAATAAATGGCAACCGCAGCACGGTGGGGTGCACACACAGATGGTGACGAAGATGATGATGAAGATTCTTGCAGCAGTAGTGTATGAGAGGTGAGACGGAGGTGCCAGGGATGGTAACAGGTTGTAGAAGACATTGTAGAAGACAAGTGTATAAACACAGTAAGTTGTAGGGTACAGACGTGACCCAGTGTAGAAGACATGCATAACAACACACTGGCCAACTGACTGACAACCTAAACATCAAAATCACCAGCCAGCAGTCTGTCTCTCACCAAAACACACACAAGCGCAAACAGGTATACACGCACACACACACACGCACACACACAACTGACTGCCAAATCCCTCTATCAAATCACCAATGGACTCACCAAAGATTAACATCTCACCCTAATGCTGGCCAATGAGACAATCTCTGTTTAGTCAGCCAATGAGATGTATGAAGCATCACTACATCTGATGAAGTCTTGGTATCTTGGCAGTTTCTTTGGTCTGCTCCTAATGTTGGCTAATGCTCAACAGAGATGCAGACTGGGCATAACTCAAAATGCAGATAAACACAGCACGTACAAACTCATACTTTTAAAAGAATGTTGTCATTTTTTAGCCTACTTGTTTGCAGAGAATAACATTTTGGGCTATTCCTCACACGCACTGACCTGTCAAACATGTCTAGTCTCTGAACACAAAGTGGAACGGCAAAAATAGTTCTGAGGATGTCTCTTTTCCTCTGTGTCACTTTCTTTCTGACAGTCCCTCTTTGGTCTTCATTCCCCTCTTGTCTGGACAGAAGGGTTTTATGGAATGGGGAGGAGTGAAAAGGAGAGCAGAGGGGAAGAGAGAAGAGGAGTAGAAATGAGAGGGGGAGAGAGAGGAGTGGGGAAGAGATGAGAGGAGTAGACAGGAAAGGGAAGGAGAGGAGTGGAGAGTTGAAGAGAGGAGAGGAGAAAAGAGTGTTGTCAGACAGTGTACTTCAGTTATTGTAATAACAAGGTTTTTATTGAAACACAGAGACAATGTAAAGCATCGTCTTCAGCTCAATAGCACTCTGCTGTAAAATATGAAAAGTATTGATCTGATTTCACCTCCAACAGCTTAGCACACACCACCACGCACTGAGCCAATAATGCCTCTGCGGCTAACCTTCAAACTCAATACACTTTTTTTTCCATCACTCCGTTTAGAGAGAAAAAGACGAGTCTGTCAGCATAGACAGCTCTGAGGCTGTATGACAGATGGCTCAAGTGAAGTGTCACTGATATTTTTCTTTCATGCCAATGCAGAAGCGATGAGGGTTGGCACAGGAGAGAGAAAGGTCCAGTGACCCATACAGCTCTCATACAGCCTCTGAGGATCCCTGCGACTGCACTTTAAGCACACATACATAAGAACTCATACTGAACACACACACACACACACACAGACACACACACACACACACACACACACACACACACACACACACACACACACACACACACACACACACACACACACACACACACACACACACACACACACACACACACACACACACACACACACACACACACACACACACACACACACACACACACACACACACACAGACAGAACTCCTCTCCTCTGTGAACCCGAGAGGAGAGGAGATGATGAGAATAGAGAGGGAGAGTTGAAGTAAAGGAGGGTGGGTCACTGTAAGGAGTGATACACCTGAGTGGTAATCCTACAGCGGGAAAGTGAGAGGAATCAGTGGGGGGAATCGACAGAGCAGTTTAAGAGCACAGATCCTAGATCAGAGAGAACTATTCCATAGAGAGGAGCACAGAAGGAGAAAGAACTACAGAAACACAGATCCGACCGAGAGAGAGAGCACGAGAGAGAGACAGACAGAAAGAGAAGGGGGGATCTGAAAGAGAAGGGGGGATCTGAAAGATACGGTCTACAGATCCTAGATCAGACAGAGAACTGGTCCACATGGAGAGTAGAACAGAGAGAGAGAGAGAGAGAGATCCCAGGTCATATATTAGATGAGAAAGAACTAGTCCACAGAGATGGTTGACTTGTGGACTTGCACTACAATGCTCTCACACATGGAGCCAATATAATACATAATCTTGAAGTTCAACACCTGTCTTTTTTTAGGAGACATGCAGGGCCTTCTAAGCTAGCGGTGAGAAATATTGTCCTAGCACCACTCTTTAGTTGTATGTTTATGTTTGAGTGGCAGGTAGCCTAGTGGTTAGAGCGTTGGAACAGTAATCAAAAGGTTGCTGGATCAAATCCCTGAGCTGACAAGGTAAAAATCTGTTTAAATTTTATTTGTCACATACACATGGTTAGCAGATGTTAATGCGAGTGTAGCGAAATGCTTGTGCTTCTAGTTCCGACAATGCAGTAATAACCAACAAGTAATCTAACTAACAATTCCAAAACTACTGTCTTATACACAGTGTAAGGGGATAAAGAATATGTACATAAGGATATATGAATGAGTGATGGTACAGAGCAGCATAGGCAGGATACAGTAGATGGTATCGAGTACAGTATATACATGAGGTGCGTATGTAAACAAAGTGGCATAGTTAAAGTGGCTAGTGATACATGTATTACATAAGGATGCAGTCGATGATATAGAGTACAGTATATACGTATGCATATGAGATGAATAATGCAGCAGCCACTCAATGTTAGTGGTGGCTGTTTAACAGTCTGATGGCCTTGGGATAGAAGCTGTTTTTAAGGTAGCATTGTTTAAAGTGGCTAGTGATATATTTACATCATTTCCCATCAATTCCCATTATTAAAGTGGCTGGAGTTGAGTCAGTGTCAGTGTCAGTGTGTTGGCAGCAGCCACTCAATGTTATTGGTGGCTGTTTAACAGTCTGATGGCCTTGAGATAGAAGCTGTTTTTCAGTCTCTCGGTCCCAGCTTTGATGCACCTGTACTGACCTCGCCTTCTGGATGATAGCGGGGTGAACAGACAGTGGCTCGGGTGGTTGATGTCCTTGATGATCTTAATGGCCTTCCTGTAACATCGGGTGGTGTAGGTGTCCTGGAGGGCAGGTAGTTTGCCCCCGGTGATGCGTTGTGCAGACCTCACTACCCTCTGGAGAGCCTTACGATTGAGGGCGGAGCAGTTGCCGTACCAGGCGGTGATACAGCCCGCCAGGATGCTCTCGATTGTGCATCTGTAGAAGTTTGTGAGTGCTTTTGGTGACAAACCAAATTTCTTCAGCCTCCTGAGGTTGAAGAGGCGCTGCTGCGCCTTCTTCACGATGCTGTCTGTGTGAGTGAACCAATTCAGTTGGTCTGTGATGTGTATGCCGAGGAACTTAAAACTTGCTACCCTCTCCACTACTGTTCCATCGATGTGGATACAGGAGAGGGCTCAGAACGCACCCTTGTGTGGCCCCAGAGTTGAGGATCAGCGGGGTGGAGATGTTGTTGCCCTCACCACCTGGGGGCGGCCCGTCAGGAAGTCCAGTACCCAGTTGCACAGGGCGGGGTCGAGACCCAGGGTCTCGAGCTTGATGACGAGCTTGGAGGGTACTATGGTGTTGAATGCCGAGCTGTAGTCGATGAACAGCATTCTCACATAGGTATTCCTCTTGTCCAGATGGGTTAGGGCAGTGTGCAGTGTGGTTGAGATTGCATCGTCTGTGGACCTATTTGGGCGGTAAGCAAATTGGAGTGGGTCTAGGGTGTCGGGTAGGGTGGAGGTGATATGGTCCTTGACTAGTCTCTCAAAGCACTTCATGATGACGGAAGTGAGTGCTACGGGGTGGTAGTCGTTTAGCTCAGTTACCTTAGCTTTCTTGGGAACAGGAACAATGGTGGCCCTCTTGAAGCATGTGGGAACAGCAGACTGGTATAGGGATTGATTGAATATGTCCGTAAACACACCAGCCCTCTGGTCTGCGCATGCTCTGAGGGCGCAGCTGGGGATGCCGTCTGGGCCTGCAACCTTGCGAGGGTTAACACGTTTAAATGTCTTACTCACCTCGGCTGCAGTGAAGGGGAGTCCGCATGTTTTCGTTGCAGGCCGTGTCAGTGGCACTGTATTGTCCTCAAAGCGGGCAAAAAAGTTATTTAGTCTGCCTGGGAGCAGGACATCCTGGTCCGTGACTGGGCTGGATTTCTTCTTGTAGTCCGTGATTGACTGTAGACCCTGCCACATGCCTCTTGTGTCTGAGCCGTTGAATTGAGATTCTACTTTGTCTCTGTACTGACGCTTAGCTTGTTTGATAGCCTTGCGGAGGGAATAGCTGCACTGTTTGTATTCGGTCATGTTACCAGTCACCTTGCCCTGATTAAAAGCAGTGGTTCGCCCTTTCAGTTTCACGCGAATGCTGCCATCAATCCATGGTTTCTGGTTAGGGAATGTTTTAATCGTTGCTATGGGAACGACATCTTCAACGCACGTTCTTATGAACTTGCACACCGAATCAGCGTATTCGTCAATATTGTTATCTGACGCAATTCGAAACATGTCCCAGTCCACGTGATGGAAGCAGTCTTGGAGTGTGGAGTCAGCTTGGTCGGACCAGCGTTGGACAGACCTCAGCGTGGGAGCCTCTTGTTTTAGTTTCTGTCTGTAGGCAGGGATCAACAAAATGGAGTCGTGGTCAGCTTTTCCGAAAGGAGGGTGGGGCAGGGCCTTATATGCGTCGCGGAAGTTAGAGTAACAATGATCCAAGGTTTTTCCACCCCTGGTTGCGCAATCGATATGCTGATCAAATTTAGGGAGTCTTGTTTTCAGATTAGCTTTGTTAAAATCCCCAGCTACAATGAATGCAGCCTCCGGATAAATGGATTCCAGTTTGCAAAGAGTCAAATAAAGTTTGTTCAGAGCCATCGATGTGTCTGCTTGGGGGGGATATATACGGCTGTGATTATAATCGAAGAGAATTCTCTTGGTAGATAATGCAGTCTACATTTGATTGTGAGGAATTCTAAATCAGGTGAACAGAAGGATTTGAGTTCCTGTATGTTTCTTTCATCACACCATGTCTCGTTAGCCATAAGGCATACGCCCCCGCCCCTCTTCTTACCAGAAAGATGTTTGTTTCTGTCGGCGCGATGCGTGGAGAAACCAGCTGGCTGCACCGATTCCGATAGTGTCTCTCCAGTGAGCCATGTTTCCGTGAAGCAAAGAACGTTACAGTCTCTGATGTCCCTCTGGAATGCTACCCTTGCTCGGATTTCATCAACCTTGTTGTCAAGAGACTGGACTTTGGCGAGAAGAATGCTAGGGAGTGGTGCACGATGTGCCCGTCTCCGGAGTCTGACCAGAAGACCGCCTCGTTTCCCTCTTTTTCTGAGTCGTTTTTTTGGGTCGCTGCATGGGATCCATTCCGTTGTCCTGGATGAAAGGCAGAACACAGGATCCGCGTCGCGAAAAACATATTCTTGGTCGTACTGATGGTGAGTTGACGCTGATCTTATATTCAGTAGTTCTTCTCGACTGTATGTAATGAAACCTAAGTTGACCTGGGGTACTAATGTAAGAAATAACACGTAAAAAAACAAAACACTGCATTTTTTCCTGCCCCTGAACAAGGCAGTTAACCTGCTGTCATTGTAAATGAGAATTTGTTCTTAACTGACTTGCCAAGGTAAATAAAGGTAAACAAATATATTATAAAAGGTTGAGTTTCCATTATAATTCTCACACCCATCCACTCCTTCATATCTATGTAAATGAGGGTCATGTTGAGGTGCTAGATTTGGAGTCAGTGGTTAAATGGATGAGGGAAAAGCATGAAGGTGATAGGAGCAGAAGATGTCAGGTCTGATCAGAGCAGGGTTGTGTTTTTGAAGCCCTCTTTGCAGCTGGATTAAACACAGGCTGTGAGGTTATTGATGTAATTGAGAGGCCTGTCTGATGAACGCAGTCTGGGTGGCGTGGGAGTCTGCAGACTGACTGCTGGTCAGTTAACCACTGCAGGCTGAGGAGAGGGGTGTGTGTACCATTTCAGCACGTGACAGAGAGTAAGCCATGAGAAGTTGTATCGTCATGTGTTTCATAGGAATCATTTGTTTTCTAATCAGACCAGATGTGTGTCTGTGTGCCTGACATCTTTTTACAACTCTGTGTGAATAACAATACAACTATGGCAGAGCTAAAGGAGAATCCAGCCTCAGCTTGCATCACTCGTTTCGGGGTTCACCTACCACTCAGTCTGCATTGTAATGCCATTATAGTCCATCTAAGAACACTTTAGTGTCTACCCACTGTGTAGTGAAATAGCTAAATGAAATAGCAAAACGAAATAGGAAAATCACTTAAATTGAATCAAAGCACCCAATGTTTCCATGTCCCTATGAAATTGTGTTATATATGCTGCGATGATGTTATAGTAATTAACTTGCAAAGCCTTTATATTTGTTGCAGCTCTCTGCCTCATAATCTCTACTCTTCTTCGCTTGGTGTGTTCGTGCACAGATAAACTCACACTGTGGCATGCAACACACACACAAACACACAATCACATGGGCTGCCAATTTCTTTTCTAATATACACAAAAGGACTATTTATCATCCTGGAGGCAGAATCAAATTATTCCAGTGATAAGGTCATAAGGCTTACACATATTTGTCTAAATTCCTTTCTCAGACCAAGAGGGAGGCAGAGACGGAGCCAATTCAGAATGTTTTCTCTGGTGAGCCGCATATCATATCCTATTCAGACAAGCAACTCATCTGACCAGTTCCTCCCAGCCATATGATCTAAAGTAAGTCATCTGTGTGACATAGAAATAATAACATATCTCACCTGCTCTCTCTCTCTCTGATATACCTAACCAAAGAACCAAATCAAAATAGGGCCTCTGAACTGGGACTGAGGGCGGGAGAGGACTGAGAGATGAAGGACTATCCCCTGTGGAAGAAGTGGTGGGATAGCAACAAGTTGGAGGAGTTCTTTCTCCTTTATGAAAAGTGATCTGTTATCGTCTGTCAGCGATGAAGAAAGTTAAAATTCCAGAAACACAAAACCTTGGCTCCCAAACACAGTGTCCAGGGCCAAAAATGTAACAGTGAAATTTCACGGAATATTGGTGCATCTTTCATTTCCTCCTTAACCTCTGATTGAACTAAAATGGCAGCCCTTGACCAAGGAGTAGGATCCCAAGTGGGCAAAATGTGGCACATGACATCTTTATCACAATCAACATGTATATCACAGCGAACAAACATAAAGTATATTTTCCCTAATACGTTTTGCAAAAAGCCACATTTTTTGACTGACCTATAAAGTTACTGACAACACTGCACATTAACAAGAAGAGAGGGAGTAGATGAACTGTACACAAGCCGTCTTGAAATAACGTCACGTCTGTCACCTCCTCTGATTTCGTTTCAACTCTCCTCTGTGCAGAAGTCGAGTTCCTTTCAACTATCTGAGGAGAATGGCAGTGAGCAGACGTCCTGTCAGTACTTTTACCACAATAATTAATTTCCTGAATAGTGGGTATACATGTCGTTCATGGCATTACAGTGAAGGGATGAGGGAACAGCTGGTCAGGACTGGAGGGATGAGGTCGGTCAAGTAGGCCCATAAGCTCTCTCAAACACACACACACACACACACACACACACACACACACACACACACACACACACACGCACACACATACACACACACACACACACACACACATACACACACACACACACACACACACACACACACACACACACACACACACACACACACACACACACACACACACACACACACACACACACACACACACACACACACACACATCTGCAGCAGAGGTAACTCTGGGTCTTCAGTTCCTGTGGCTGTCCTCATGAGATCCATTTTCATCATAGTGCTTGATGGTTTTTGTGACTGCACTTGAAGAAACTTTCAAAGTTCTTGAAATGTTCCAGATTGACTGACCTTCATGTCTAAAAGCAGGGGTGCAAACTTTTTATCTCAAGGGCCACATCCAGCCTTTTAAACCATGTGAGGGGCCAAATACTATATGTGTGACAAAGCATATGAAGCCTTTGTTCACATTGACCCAGAACTACTAGTGTATTTTAGGTTTACATATGTTGCTAAGATTGCAGAACTATTCAGTCACTGTACCCTCTCTAACCCTTCTAAAGTACAATGCGACTCACAGCCACAAAAAGAAACATGAAAAAGCATGTTTATATAACTAGAAACTGTAGATGTCTGATACAGCACTCTAAAACCCATCTCCACTACTAAAGTACAATCTGAGTGACACAAATAAGAGCAAAATGTACACTACTGTTCAAAAGTTTGGGGTCACTTTGAAATGTCATTGTTTTTTTAAAGAAAGGCAATTTTTTGGTCCATTAAAATACCATCAAATTGATCCAAAATACAGTGTAGACATTATTAATGTTGCAAATGACTATTGTAGCTGGAAATGGCAGATTTTTTTATGGAATATCTGCATAGGCGTACAGAGGCCCATTATCAGCAACCATCACTCCTGTGTTCCAATGGCACATTGTGTTAGCTAATCCAAGTTCATCATTTTTAAAGCCTAATTGATCATTAGAAAATTATAAATTATTTTGCAATGATGTTAGCACAGCTGAAAACTGTTTTCCTGATTTAAAGAAGCAATAAAACTGGCCTTCTTTAGACTAGTTGAGTATCAGGAGCATCAGCATTTGCGGGTTCGATTACAGGCTCAAAATAGACAGAAACAAAGAGCTTTCGTCTCTTCTTGTTCTGAGAAATGAAGGCTACTCCATGCGAGAAATTGCCAAGAAACTGAAGATCCCGTGCAGCGCTGTGTACTACTCCCTTCACAGACCAGCGAAAACTGTCTCTAACCAGAATAAAAAGAGGAGTGGGAGGCCCCGGTGCACAACTGAGAAAGAGGACAAGTACATGGACGAGGACATTAGAGTGTCTAGTTTGAGAAACAGACGCCTCAAGTCCTCAACTGGCAGCTTCATTAAATAGTACCCTCAAAACACCAGTCTCAAAGTCAAGAGTGAAGAGGCAACACAGGGATGCTGGCCTTCCTAGGCAGAGTTGCAAAGAAAAAGCCATATATCAGACTGGCCATTAAGAAGAAAAGAATAAGATGGGCAAAAAAACACATTCACTGGACAGAGGTACTCTGCCTAGAAGGCCAGCATCCCAGAGTCGCCTCTTCAATGTTCAATGCTTTTCTTTCAAAAACAAGGACATTTCTAAGTGACCCCAAACTTTAAACTGTAGTGTATATCATTTGAGTTCATATTGAATTACCTGTTTATGACAGCATATTATGGAGCAGTTCTCAATTCACATCCACCCTAAAATAGAAGATTGTGAGCCACATAGAGTGTACATAAAACAACATGAATTAAACCTCGACAGGATGGGTGTCCCGTCCACGGGAAGGTAGAGCTAACGTAGGCTAATGCGATTAGCATGAGGTTGTAAGTAACAAGAACATTTCCCAGGACATAGACATATCTGAGATTGGCAGAAAGATTAACAAGAATTTAAGCTAACTGCACTGCCCAATTTACAGTGAAATAATACCATGCTATTGTTAGAGAATGCACAATTTTGAACATGAAAAGTTACTCATAAACAAATTAGGCACATTTGGGCAGTCGTGATTGAAAACTTTAAACATACACTGCTGTCATCTAGTGGCCAAAATCGTAATTGCACATGGGCTGGAATAAGACATTATGGCCTTTCTCAAAACAAATGACAAATCCATAATTGTGCTGTGTTATCTGGTGCAAATGTGTAGATGGACTACTTCAGCGGGATGTAGCTATCACTCACAGCCACATTGTAATCTTTGAGTCCTTGAACATTTGGTTGTTTACATACAATTTAACGTCCATTAAGACAAACATTCTGCTTCTCTGCTTGGAGCCTTTTGAAAATGGGGTACAAAAAACGTTGTCACGCTAATATTTCATGGGCAAATTGTTTATTAAGAGAGAACATGGTGTTCTTCAGTTCCCTACCCTGTTGTAACAAGGCAATTTTTATTTTGCAGTGAGTTAGCATAGCTACGATCGGACGGGCCCTTCCCTCCCCTTTGCCACCAAAACGGTGAGCGCTTTGAAAATCAATTGTATCCACCTCTTCGTTCGTCATCTTGAAATTACGTTTCATCAACATCTTGACTTTTTCCTCCGTTTACTGATAGTTTTCATTTTCATCCTCCTTTTTTCCCATTCGAGCAATATTATTCTTCACACTTCACATTTTAAATCAAGTAATTCAGCTGTCATTGTTTTATTATCATACCGTAGCCTCTCTGTAGTGTAGTTTAGAAAGTCCATGGTAGTTTTCAATGTCTTATTTACCGCTCGTATTTCATCCATCATTGTATTACTGTAATCCATTTCTGTTTTTAAGGCCTCAACCTCCCCCAGTAGCCCAGGCAATAGATCCAGTTTTTTGAACTGCTCGCTCATGCTTGTAAGCAATGCTCTATCTTATGGAGATACAGTTATAAAAATGTCCCCCACCAATGTTACATTGGGAATTTTAGATGGCGGCTTTCCTTCCCTTCTCGCAGAGTTCGAAGGAATGTGTGTCAATACACCCAGTCACTACAAAGATAAAGGTGTCCATCCTAACTCAGTCTGGGATTTCACCATGAAGACAATGGTGACTTTAAAACAGTTACAGAGTTTTGTGGCTGTGATAGGAGAAAACCTAGGATGATTCAACAACATTGTAGGTACTACACAATACTAACCTAATTGAAAGAGTGAAAAGAAGGAAGGCTGTACATAATACAAAATATTACAAAACACCCATCCTGGTTGCAACAAGGTACTAAAGTAATACTGCAAAAAATGTGACAAAGCAATTAAGTTCTTGTCCTGAATACAACGTGTTATGTTTGGGCTAAATCCAGTACAACACATAACTAAGTACCACTCTCCATATTTTCAAGCATAGTGGTGCCTGCATCATGCTATGGGTATGCTTGTAATCGTTAAGGACTGGGAAGTTTTTCAGGATAAAAAAAAGCACAGGCAAAGTCCTAGAGCAAAACCTGGTTCAGTCTGCTTTCCACCAGACACTGTAAGATTAATTCACATTTCAGCAGGACAGTAACCTAAAACACAAGGCCAAATCTACACTGGCATTTCTTACTAAGAAGACTGCAGAAGAATTTTGAAGAATTTGAAGAATTTGGAAAATTATAATGGGCAAATGTTGCACACTCCAGGTGTGGGATCCAGAAAGACTGTCACAGCTCTCGTTTGTAGAAGGAGACCAAGGTGCAGCGTGCATAGAGTTCCACATATTTTTAATAAATCGAAACTCATCAAAACAAAAACAATAAAGCAAAAATGAAACGTGAAGCTACTGGTGTGCACAAAGGCAACTAACTGTAGACAAGATCCCATGAATAACAATGGGGAAATGGCTACCTAAATATGATCCCCAATCAGAGACAACGAGAAACAGCTGCCTCTGATTGGGAACCATATCAGGCCACCATAGAAATTACATTTCACATAGATGACCCACCCAAGTCACTATCACGCCCCAACCAACACAGAGAATAAACAGCTTACTATGGTCAGGGCCCCAAAGGTGCGGACTCCGACCGTAAAACCTGACTCAATAGGGAAGGGTCCAGGTGGGTACCTATGAAGGATGACACAGGGCGTCGGGGGCGGCTCCGGTCTATAGAGGAGATTGGGGAGAGAACATCCTGGACTTGGGACGACATTATAGCAGGAGAGGGGAGGTAGGCCACAGAAACCCCAAGAACATTTGGGGGGGTCACATGGAGCAGTCGGCGGTGCCGAGGAGTGAACCAGAGCCAGTCTGGGAGAAGAAGGGGAATTTGGAGGAGAGAGAAATGGGAGAGTTGTTGAGTTGGTTGAGGATACACGGATTTGGAATAAAGGAACGTGTTGTCAGTTTAGTACCACCTGAGTCAGCTCCCCGTATTCATCCTGAGAAGTGTGTTAAAGATCCAGAACAATTGATGCTTGGCTATACACACCAGGTCTCAAGTGCATCTTCACAACCCAGTGCGTCCTGTGCCAGCTCCTCGCACTCTCCCTCAAGTGCGCTTTCCCAGTCAGTTGTGTCCTGTTCCTGCTCCTCACACTCTCCCTCCAGTGAGCCTCCACAGTCCAGTACGTCCTGTGAGCCTGTACGTCCAGTACGTCCTGTGAGCCTCCAGCGACGGTCCCCAGTCCGGAGCCTCCAGCGACGGTCCCCAGTCCGGAGCCTGCAGCAACGGTCCCCTGTCCGGTTTCTGCAGCGACGGTCCCCAGCGACAATCTACGGTCTGGAGGCCCCGGCGACGAACCCTGCACCAGAGGCGCCCCTGAAGTGGGGGGAGCCTCAAGCGTCCCGCACCGGAGCCTCCACCGAGAGTAGATGCCCACCCGGACCCTCCCCTATAGGTTCAGGTTGGGGGGGGGGTACTGTCACGCCCTGACCTTAGAGATCCTCATTATTCTCTATGTTTGTTTAGATCAGGGTGTGACTCGGATGGGAAAGTCTATGTTTTCTATTTCTTTGTTTTTGGCTCTGTGTGGTTCCCAATCAGAGGCAGCTATCTATCGTTGTCTCTCATTGGGGATCATATATAAATTGTAATTTTCCTTTTGGTTTTTTGGGGATCTTGTTTTCTTTTTCAGTGTCTGTACCTGACAGAACTGTGCGCTTTCGTTTTCACTTTGGTTATTTTGTTTGAGTGTTTTTTGAATAATAATAATAATAAAAATCATGAACACTATCCACTCCTTTCGATGAGAGCCATTACGAATACTCACAGCTGTAGTCGCTGCCAAAGCTGATTCTGACGTGTATTCACTCAGGGGGTTGAACACTTATATAATCAAGATAGTATTTTTTGCACGTTTTTTTATATATATTTTTATTTTCTTCCACTTTGACATTACATAGTACTTTGTGTAGATCTTTGACCAAGAAAAAGACGATTAAATCCATGTTAATCCCACTTTGTAATACAACAATGTTTTGAAAAGATTATGGGCGTGAATACTTTCTGAAGGCACAATATCCCTTGTGACTACAGATTACAATTTGCTGTAAGTCTAATATTACCCTGAAGCTGAACTGTAAACAATAAACAGTATCCTATCTATACACTTGAATTTGCTGTCAATAGCTTTATGGTAATCTTGTAAACAATGGGAAGGCAAATGCAGAGTAGAGCTGCACTCACATTGTTTAAAACACTCCCAAGTGGCTACTTCAAGACAAGAGCAGGAAACATAGACTAAATTACCCACAAACAACCTACTGTTCATGTCACATCCTGATCTGTTTCAACTGTCTTGTACTTGTCTCCACCCTCCACCAGATGTCTCCCATTTGCCCCTATTATCTCCTGTGTATATATACATTAATTTTATTTTTGTCTGGCCAGTTCGTCTTGTTCCGTCAAGTCCTACTGTACCAGCGTGTATCCTGTGCTCTAATTTTTGTTTACCCTAGTCTTCGCAGTTTTGACCATTCTGCCTGCCCTGACCCAGCCTCCCGCTCTGTACCTTACTGACTCTGCCCTGGATTACTGACCTCTGCCTGCCCTTCACCTGTCGTTTACCTGCCCCCTGTTTTGCAAATAAACATCTGTGATTCGAACAGTCTGCATCTGGGTCTTGTCCTGATAGTATGGACTGGCCGTGACTGACCCAGCAGACTCGGACCAGCGCTGTGATGCCATCTCCTCCCACAGAGCCACCATTGGAAGACACGAGGAGTTACTTCACAACCTTATTGAAGGATTCCAGACCTTGGCGAATTCCACAATCGTGCTTTCCATACATTGCAGGAGCAAGCCCGCTGATTGTCTATTAGACAGCCGTCCACTACCGTAACCTCCCGGCCTCTCAGTATCCCCGCTGTCTGCAGCGCGTCCCTCCAACCCACACTGGCTTCCTGAGAACCCTGCTTACCTCTTCCGGAACACTTTTCTGGAGATTCAGGGAACTGTCAGGTGTTTCTCTCCCAGTGCTCCCTCATCTTTGAGCTACAGCCCTCTTATTTTCCCTCGGAACAGTCATAGGTAGTGTACCTTATAACACCGATGTCCGGGTGGGCTTTCGCCTGGGCTACGGCAGTGTGGGAGCAACAAGTCACCGTGTGTTTCAGTCTAGAGGAGTTCATGGCAGACTTGAAGAAAGTGTTTGATTCTCTTTGCCGAAAGAGAGGCTGCTTGGAATCTACTCCAGCTACGCCAAGACTCCCGTAGTGAGGCAGACTGCGCAGTCGATTTCTGCACGTTGGCCACCGAGAGTGCCTGGAACCCAGAAGCCCTGTCCAACACATTCCTTCACGGGTTATCCGAGGAGTTGAAAGACGAGCTGCGCATCGATTTCGACTCTCTCATCGCCTTGACCATCTGGATTGATGGCGACTATGGGAACGTAGGAGGGAGAGGAAGTCTGCCGACTCGTCTCCTCCGGAGCCTATGCAATTTGGCAGAGCTAGATTGTCTCCTGCCAAATGGTTACACAGACTGAACACCAAGAGCTGTCTGTATTGGTGGATTACAGGTCATTACATTGCTACCTGTCCTGTAAAAAGACCCAGCTCATCAGGAGGTATGAGTACGCTGGTGGACATTACTGAGAATGTCCGGCCTCCCCTTACTCGTATCCCTCTCCATGCCATCCTTCTGTGGGGTGACGGGTCCTCTCCAGGTACTCATTGACTCTGGGGCCGACGAGAGTTTTATAAACTCTACCCTGGTGTCTGAGCTGGGAATCCCCACTCAACCCCTCTCCATTCCCATGGACGTCAGAGTGCTGGATGGGTGTTCGTTTGGCAGAGTCATTCACAACACAATTCGTAACAACCTGCGAGTGTCACGCAACCACAGCGAGTCGATCCAGTATCTACTCATCGAATCCTCGTTGTGTTAGGTTACCCGTTGTGTTTTTTTTTGTATAGCTGGTCTTTTGAAGGGCATTCTACTCACACATGCGGACAGGCACACCAGTACAGACACAAACATGCACACACACACACACACACACACACACACACAAACACACACACACACACACACACACTGTATGCATACCAGGGTTGGGTTTAATTCTAAATTGAGTTACGGATTACTCTTTCATTCCAATTCAATTATTGCATTCGAATTGCCACTCCCCACAGGAAGCAGAATTTAAACGGTTCACTCCCCACAGGAAGCAGAATTTGAATTCAATCTGAATTTAAGGAAATACATTTTAATTCAGTTAACTTAAAATGGCTTATTTTTCTACACATCACCATAATAATGTTTATTTTGACATCATATATGGTTACCAATACCATGTAGCATAAGGTTGAAACACTTCAGACCTAAAACAATTTTGAATAATTACATTGGTCTGGAAATATTCTAAGATCATGTTGTCTATACTCTTGTTTTTAAATATCAGAAACAATTCATTTCCCATATTACATTAAACAAACACTGCAGTATAAAGGGAACAATCTAACATCTCATAACAGAAAAATACATTCTGAAATGTAAAATTGACCCAACACTGGCACGCCCATCAAAGTCCCCACAGCATCACACCAATTGGGGCATCAGGCCCTCAGCCCCTTTCTGGGAAATAACCCACTGTCCAGCCAGCAGGCCGGGAAACATGGCGACCAGTGTGAAGGGAGTAGGTTATAGAGGGGCTGGGGGCCGGGGGCTGTGAGACTGTGTCTGTCACGCTTAAGATCACAACAACCCAATCTGTTCCTTTGATCCTGAGGGGAATTCAAACCCTGAACAGAAGCTAGACTGTAACAGTGGAAGAGTGGGGAGTGACGTGTCATACCAGTGGCTCTAACGTGTCAAAATTAAGATATGGCTTAGAGACTATAGCGTCCGTCTGGCCATCTGTTGTTTTAGAATAGTGGAGGCTTGAAATAAACCACTAAAAGGTCTGGAAAGCTTGTCAGATTTGTGAGATCATGACTCAAGAGAATGTATCACACTTTGAATGTAGGTGCAGTGAATTGTAACAATGCGCAAACAAGGGCTCGGTCTCCCGAAAGTATCTTACGGCTAAAGGTAATTTTAGAACCATAGGATGCTATTCCATTCCAGCCATTACACTGAGCCGTTCCTCCTATAGCTCCTCCCACCAGCCTCCACTACATGGAATGCAATGCAATGTGCTTTACAGGAAAAAACTAAGAAAAGAAAACATTTAATATTTACCACACAACAAACATGAGATAAAAAATAAAAAAAGAATGACACAAACTGAACAACTAAAAAGCATCTTAAGGAAAATAAAATATATTTTAAATATATCCACAGGTTCAGGCCCCCCTCAGGTTCTATGGCAGTCTATTCCAGAGGCTGGGGGCAGAATTACTAAAGGCTGCCTCTCCATGCCTCCTATGCTTTGGGATAAGATGCTTTTGACAATGTACAATATCAAAACGTCACATTATAATACAATAAAATGAGCTCTTATTGTGATGCTTGTACACAGTGTTCAATTTGATGTTTCTATTTAGCTGTTGGGAAAAAAAACCTTCCATTCGACTCAGTGGAGGCTGCTCATAATAATGGCTGGAACAGCGCAAATGGAATGGCATCAAACACATGGAAACCATGGAAACCATGTGTTTGACGTATTAGATACTATTCCACCTCCAGCCATTACCAAAAGTCTGTCCTCCCCAATTAAGGTGCCACCAACCTCCTGTGCATTCGAGGGATGAGTAAAACAAAAATTACATGACAATAGATAGTCTGAGTCATCTCCCAATGGGCATAGATTGATTTTAATTTGGCAAACAGTTTGTGTGTATAAATATTCATAACCCACCTTGAAAAGGCATAGAGGGCTTTGTAGCCCCAGTCAATAGAGACAGGCCTTCATTCCCTCCCTTTACCAAAGCAGCTGGGCTTAGACCCACTTCCAGCACACAACCTTTACAGCCTGAAACAAAGATTTGCACAATTAACTACTTTTAAATGTCACCCACCACCAAATCTGCATATCAACACCAGACCTAGAATAGAAATTAGGATGTTTTTGAAATAGTATTTTTTTTCTTACAATTTTCCCCAAATGGGGTTCTGTCTCTGGTTTTAGGAAAGAGATGACATGTAAATGTCAACATATCTGGTAGCGGTACCTTCTGCTGCTAATTAACCTTTGTGGATATGTGGGACTATAAGCCCATCTCTGGCTAAACACTGCAGTTAACTCCACCCTGAGAGACAGAACCAATACTGAGCTAGAGAGTGAGACAAGTAAACCAATGAGAGATCCGGGTGGGTGGTATTGAAATGAGAGAAACACGGTTTGTTTTTTTGGATAAGGTGTATGTGTCCCATCTATAAACTGTTAGTAATGCTTGGGTTTGTTTTCTAAGCCGTGTAATCTTCGTCTGAAAGCTGTTATTAAGCAGTACATAATTATTTTCTATTATAATCTATTGCTTTCTATAGTAACAGGTCAGAGGTGGCCATATTCCGGTAGTAGCAGTGAGTCAGAGACTAATCCTAAAAAAGCCAGCCCAAACCTGGCAGAGTCAGTGTGGATGCAAGAGTGGAAAGAAAAGTCATACTTAGTCAAGTAAGTCATACGTTCTGTGTAGTGAAAGGAGGTCAATTTGGGAACAAAGCGTAGCAATCCAAAACAAGTAGAGGAGTTAGTGCAGCTCCGAGTTTCTCTCTGGCGTTCCCATTGCCTGTAGGGTTCCTAGCCAGTGTTTCTCCTCTGGATTCATGGACAGGCTCAAAGGCTCTCAACCCTCCGCTACTCCACTGGAGACCTGAGTCAGTCTGTGTCGATTACAAAATAAACCTACTAACATCTTCTCTATTCACAAGCCTGCTTTTCCCTTACTGCAGAATCAATACAACTCAAAGCCCTGAAATACCACAACTAGCAAGGTAAACAAAATACCTCAGAACATGTTTATTTTTAAAGGTTGAGAAATATTGAGATTAGCCGGGCCAAGGTTAGACAATTGATTGACATAATTTCCAGATGGAAGGAAGACTTTGGTTTTGGAGGGGGTTAGAGGTGAGCTGGGGGGAATGCTGAGGGGTTGGTTTTGGACGGGTTTAGGGGCAATGTTCCCTTTAAGCTGTGAGCATGCGCTCAGCTCCCCAGGTCTGCGCCACAGAAGAAATATCAGCGCACAGAGAAGCATAAGATTGAACTTCACTCAACTTTCTAGAGTTTTCCCCCTTAGCTAATAGGGCTAGGCGTCCCGCCAGCAGGACACCTGTCGACAACTTCCGGTGAAATTGGAGGGCGCACAATTCAAATAAATAACCATAAAATGTATGGATATTAAACATCTAGGTACGTACAAGTGTCTTGTATCGCTTAAAAGCTTACATTCTTGTTATTAATCTAACTGCATTGCCCGATTTACAGTAGGCATTACAGCGAAAGCATGTCATGCGATTGTTTGAGGATGGCGCCCCACATCAAAATATTTTTCAACCAGGACAGGCTTCATAAAATCAAAAATAGCGATTATATATTCACTTACTTTTTGAAAATCTTTCTCTGATTTGCAATTCAAAGGGTCCCAGCTACAACATGCATGGTCATTTGGTTAGATAAAATCCTTCTTTATATCCCAAAAAGTCTGTTTAGTTGACGCCATCGATTTGAGTAATCCACTCATTTAACATGCAGAGAAAGAAATCCAAACATCTACCACTAAACTTTGTTGAAACAAGTCAAAATATATTTCTATTAAATCCTCAGGTATCCTAAAATGTCATTAAACTATAACATTTCATACAGAAAGAAGTATGTTCAATAGGAAAACGATATTAGCAGGTGTGCGTCCTCTTCGTCGCGTGCACAGACTGATTTCCAACTCTGACTCCCAGTACTAAAACTCTAAATTCTTCCTCGTTTGGGAAGAAACAAGCCTGAAACCTTGGACAAAGACTGTTGACATCTAGTGGAAGCCATATGAATTGTAATCTGGGAGCTGGAATTGCATATGCCCCATAGCTTCCCATTGTAAGAGCATGGGCTCTCTAACAAAACAATTCTGGGTTTAAAAAAAACATTTTTTCCTACCGTATCAATTGTGTTATAGTCTCATACATTATTCTAACATTTCCACAAACTTCAAAGTGTTTTCTATCCAATGATACCAATTATATGCATATCCTGGCTTCTGGGCCTTAATGACAGACCATTTACTTTGGGCAGGTCTGTCAGACAGGAAGTGGAGAAAAATAGACCCTAGTTTGAAGAAGATATCATTAACACTATCAACTTTGACCTTTTGCCTTAGTTAACAAAACCAATTGACCTCCTTTCACTACACAGAACCTTTAAGGTAAGTGGACCCTCCGCAGACTGACTGAGGAAGAGGGGGAGTATGAGTAGGAGGAAGACAGAAAGGGAGAGAGAAATAGAAGCAGGGATGGGGACAGAAGAGGGGGTGAGGGGTAGAAAGAGAGAAAGTGAGAATAGGAAGGTGGAGGGAGAAAGACAAGGAATAATGAAAGGAACAAGGTAGAAAGAGTGAGAGAAGGAGAAAGAGAGCTGAGTGACAGTTCAGTAAAACTGGAAAGGGAGAGAGTGAACACAGCTCAACAGCCAAAGCAAAGCTGGCCGGGAGAGGTTACCCAAAATAATGAAACTGGTTTAGACTAGTTTCAGCAAGAAGCCAGAGTGGGATTTATTGTACACACACAGAGTTCAATGTAAAACAGAGTGAAAATGAGCCTTGAAACCACCACTTTATTGGTTTGTTAGCTAGATAATATCAATGCTAGGGTTGCAAAAGTCTGGTAACTTTCCTCAAATTCCCAAAATCCCAGTTGGAAGATTCTTGGATATCCGTCTTATTCTTCCAGATTCCAGGAATCTTTAAACCCCTAATCAGTGACCTTGACAACTGAAATGAGAAATGTGCTGTATGGTCATCGCTGATTCTTTTCAGCCCCTCATAAATGATTTAACAAACGGCATAAATATTTACTAAGTTTAATTACATTTCTCTATGGCTCTTCCTGTGCTGACCGCATGGCCATCCCCACTCAGTGGTGGCTCTTCCTGAGGGCACGCTCCTCTGAGGGCATACGAGGTTAGCGAACGCACCTTGATGAATATTGCAGAGGTCCGAGGTTCACCGAGACGTTGATGGAGTCCACCTCAATCAGTGTGTGAATCGATGGCACACACTCACATTTGCCTAGGCGCTAATTGGCGACAGTAAAAACCCAGTAGGCTGTATATTTTACCTCTGTAGGGAAAATAGAGAAGGGGGAGTAATGGCTTATTTGTAGCGAGCAGAGCAGAGACATTAGAAACCACTGTCATTCTACAGCCAACAGCTAACCGGAGGGCCAAATTATTCATGCCCCGTTCTTGCCAGGGCTAATGCAACAGAAGACTAACTGTGCATATTGAGAACATTGTATTTCATAATGAGGCAGAACTAGAGAGAGAAGCACTCGACCTGAAGAGTGAGACTTTTAACATTCTGACTATAGAAAACGTCTGACTCTTTGGCTTTTAAAGCTGCCTCTGTCAAGTCAATATCATCGGTAACACTGAAATGAAAGTGTGTCTCTAAACACAGTGAATAACAATAAGAAACATAGAAGAAGATAAGAAGAAGAGAAGAGTTCTCTCTCTCTTTAATGACATGAATTCTAGAGAGAGGGCAGAGCAGGGTCGGGGCCTTAGCACCACTGGGAAACAAGCAAGAACCAATTTGTTTCTTGAACAGGGTTAGTCTGATATGAGGAGAGGAGGTGAGGGATGTGTAAGAAGATGTGATATCAGGAAGAGGTGAGGACAGAAAGGCTCTTTGAGGAAATTAGCCTGCTAGCCCCTCACACACTCACAGGCCAACTTGTAGACTGGCCACACATTCTAAACTGCTTCTTACTCTACGAACTACAAAGAACTACAATACTCATGTACGGCCATTTTGACAAGGGTATAAAATATATGAGCTATTTGATTAAGATTAGGACAATAATTGACTAAGACCGCATAAATATTGTGTCATCATCTAAAATAATGAAAAAAACAGCAAATATTCCAAATAACAATACTATGCATTTCTGGCCAATCACAGATGACTTTGCAGCAGAAGCAAAACAGCTACAGACTCAGGCTGTCAGTAAAAGGGCGTGTTCCTCTGCCAAGGCGTTGCTGATGCATGCCAGACCTAACAAGGCCTGGATAGCTTCCCGGTTTCATCCTCCCACATGAAACAAACAAACACCCCGAGAGTGCAGATCAAGGAAGAGCTTGGTTTTGTTTGTTTGAAAAATGTGTTGTTTGAAAGTGTATTGGAAAGTTCTTGGTAGCAAGCTAGCTTCATAGTTTGTACCTCGCGACGTAATTGGCATCAGTTTCTGGGACTGCTTGTCTCTTTCCACTGATCCTACCGACCAAAGACGGGTCTGAGGAGTTATTTGGTATCGCAGCTAGCCTAGCTGCAAGCTAGCTGCATATCAAGCTAGAAGGTTTTTCTTGAACCCATGTTTAGCCATTGTGGCTGGGACCGCGGATTGTCCCGGATTTGTGGCTGTCTAGATACCTACTGTTTGTTGTTTTCAGTCTTTGCCGTGACCTGCCCTGTCTGGAACTGTGAGGTGTAGCAGTATAACCTACGTTGCTGGCTACCATGACAAAGACCAAAGCCGATGGGAGCACTGTTGAGAACGGTGGTGTCTCTCTATCACAAGTGAAGGATCTTTTAAATGAACAAAAAGAGACCTACAAGCAGTTGTTACAACAAGAAAATAGATTCAAGTGTTTTGTCCAAATACTGTACTTGTGGATTCTACTAATAAAAGATTGGACGACCTAACCAGAGAGGTCCAGGACCTGAAGAGCAGTTTGCAGTTCTCCCAGGGTCAACTCAATGAGTTGAAACATGACAACGGCAAGATGACAGAAGTCTGTAAGTCATTGAGAGAGGACAACAGTTCTGTGTGTGAATCCATGATAACAATGACAGATAAATATCGAGGGACTATCAAGGCGGAACAACATGCTTGTGGAAGGCATTGCAGAATCTCCACATGAGACTTGCACGGAGTCTGAGGGAATGATCTCTGAGAAATTGAAGATGGACCACAGGAAGATTGAGGTGAAGTGTGCCCACAGAACTGGAAAACCCACCACCGGCCCAGGTGATAGGCCCAGGCCAGTAGTGGTCAAGTTCCTGAGGTTCAAGGACAAGGTAGCTGTTCTGGAAAGAGCCAAGAACTTGAGAGGAACATATATCTTCCTCAATGAGGACTATCCTGAAGCCGTGGAGCCAGAAGAGGAAAGAACTGATCCCAGCCATGAAAGCTGCCAGAGTGCATGAGGACATTGCTTACATCTTCTATGACAGGCTCATTGTCCACCCTCCCTCCCAGAAGCCTGGAAGGGATGAGAGAGCCAAGCCTATGGGTTTGTATCTTCAACCACGCAGCACACACACACACACCAATTGATTAATGGACTGCTGAATGTGTATTTTTTTCTCTTGCTTTGTTTTCTCTTTTCAGTATTATGTCTATCTCTGATAAACTCATAAAGATCTGCCCCCTTTCTTTAAATATTCGCCTAAAATGACATATCCAAATCTAACTGACTGTATCGTAGGCCCTGAAGGATATGCAAATTATTGCTACCATTTGAAAGGAAACACTTTGAAGTTTGTGGAACTGTGAAAGGAATGTACGAGAATAATACACAATAGATCTGGTAAAAGACAATACCACAAAAAAAAACGTTCTAATGTATTTTTTTGTACCATCTTCTTTGAAATTCAAGAGAAAGACCATCATGTTTTATTCCAGCCCATTTGCAAGTTAGAGTTTGGACACTAGAGGGCAGCAGTGTATGTGCAAAGTGTTAGACTGATCAAATGAACCATTTAATTTCTGTTCAAAATGTTGTATCAAGACATCCCAAATTTGCCTAATTTGTTTAATAATAACTTTTACTGTTCAAAATTGTGCTCTCTCCTCAAACAATAGCATGCTATTCTTTCACTGTAATAGCAACAGTAAATTGGACAGTGCAGTTAGATTAACAATAATTGAAGCTTTCTGCCAGTATCAGATATGTCTATTTCCTGGGAAATATTCTTGTTACTTATAACTTCATGCTAATCGCATTAGCCTATGTCAGCTCAACCGTCCCGTGGACTCAAGAAGGGCTGAAAATGCCCATATTAATGTATGTAGCCTTAGAAATAAGGTTTATGAAATCAATAACTTGCTAAAATCAGACAACATTCATATATTATCCATTTCTGACACTGACTTAGATAATTAATTTGATGATACAGCAATAGCAATACAAGGATATACTGTAACATATATAGAAGAGACAGAAATGCATATTGGGGAGGTGTTGCTGTATATATTCAGAGCCATATCCCTGTAATGCTTAGAGAAGATCTTATGTCAAGTGTTATTGAAGTATTGCGGACACAGATTTACTTGGCACATCTAAAGCCTTGTATATTGGAGTGTTGCTATAGGCCACCAACTGCGAACAGTCAGTATCTAAATAATATGTGTGAAATGCTTGATAGTGTATGTGATGTAAACAGAGAGGTCTACTTTCCTGGGGACCTGAATATTGACTGGTTTTCATCAATCTGTCCGCTCAACAGGAAGCTTCTTACTGTAACCTGTAACCAGTAATCTGGTTCAGGTTATTAATCAACCTACCAGGGTGTTTACAAACACTACAAGAACAAGATCATCCACATGTATCGATCACATTTGAACTAATACTGTAGAACTTTTCTCTAAAGCTGTATCCGTACACATTGGATGCTGTGATCACAGTATAGTGGCTATTTCCAGAAAAGCCAAAGATCCAACTGCTGGGCCTAAAATAGTATATAAGAGATCTTATAAAAGATTTTCCTGTGACTCTTATGGGGATGATGTTAAAAATATTTATTGGTCTGATGTGATTAAAGATCTTATTCTGTTGGCACTCCAAAAGGTCCCAGTTACATCACAAATGGTCCTTCTGTTCGATAAAGTTCTTCTTTATATCCATAAAAACTAAGTTTAGCTGGCGCGCTTCATTCAATAATCCACCTGTTTCCCTCCAAAATGCATACAAAATGAATCCCAAACATTACCAATAAACTTATCCAAACAAGTCAAACAATGTTTATATCAAACTTCAGGTACCCTAATATGTAAATAAATGATCAAATTTAAGACAGAGAATAGTCTGTTAATTCCTGGAGATGAATAACAAAGAATGTGCTTTCACCCACGGGCATGGAAACACTACAGCAAAATGGGAGCCACTTTGAAAAATGACAAGTTCTAGCAAATTTTTTCAAAACACCAGCCTGAAACTCTTTCTAAAGACTGTTGACATCTAGTGGATGCCCTAGGAACTGCAATCTGGGAGGACTTCGCCTCACAATAAACATGAAAGCCATTGGAAACAGCGGAAGGCTGAATTTATTTTTTTGGGGGGGGGGTTTCGCCTGTCAAATCAGTTCTGTTATACTCACAGACATAATTCAAGCAGTTTTAGAAACTTCAGAGTGTTTTCTATCCAAATATACAAATAATATGCATATATTAGCTTCTGGGCTTGAGTAGCAGGCAGGCATGTCTGGGCACGCTTTTCATCCGAACGTGAAAATGCTGCCCCCTATCCCAAACAGGTTTTAAGCTGCTGCTGGCACAGAACAGAGCGGCACGTTTTGTTACAAGTTACACACAGCTCTGACACACACACTTATCACACCAGACATGCAACCAGGGGTCTTTTCACAGTCCCCAAATCCAGAACAATTCAAGTAGGTGTACAGTATTATATAGAGCTCTAATTGCATGGAACTTCCTTTCATCTCATATTGCTCAAATAAACAGCAAACCTTGTTTAAAAAAACAGATAAAGCAACACCTCGCGGAGTAACGCCTCTTCCCAATTTGACCTAGATAGTTTCTGTGTATGTATTGATGTGTAGGCTTTAAAACAATTGATGTAGTTCTGTCCTTGAGCTGTTCCTGTCTATTGATGTTCTGTATTATGTCATTCTGTATTATGTTTCATGTTTTGTGTGGACCCCAGGAAGAGAAGCTGCTGCTTTTGCAACAGCTAATGCAGATCCTAATAAAACACCAAATACCAAAGTGACAATATCCTCCTCTTGATCGTCAAAGACGGTGGACATATTGAATGACAGCTTTCAGTGCTTTGAGCGTGTCACTAGCATGCTGGGAGGCAAGTCATCGCCTTGTCTCTGATGCATGACTGCTGTGATACTAACAAAGTGCTGACCTTGAAATCACAAGTTTCCCTGCAACGAGAGAGAGACAGGTTGATTGAAATGTGAGGGAGCTGCTGAATATTCACAGTATCAAGGTGTCACTCCCTGAGGAATGGATCCAGTTCAGCTACTAGGCCTTGGCATGCAACTGTAGTAATACATATCGAAACAGACTGGATGGTTCCAGGATTTTGACTTGCAAAAAAAATATACTTGGTTATGCATTAATTTATATTATGATTTGATGTTGAGGAGGAAAACACTTCATGTAGCATGGGTAAAGATTCATTTAAAATGTCACTTTTAATGTTTCTTTCTTCTATCAAACACAGAAAGCAAAAAATATATACTTAAATAAGAGAAAAAGGGAGAGCTTTATAAGTAGTAGTGTTTTATTCATCTGTATGTAAATCCAGTCATTTACGGTTTCCTTAACAAATTAGGGATCAAGTGTCAACACCAAGCTGAGAAAAAGAAAGTGCATGTTGGGATTACAGAAAAGGGGGGTTCGACGAGGACTCGATCTGAAAGTCTACAAGTCCTGACAAGGGTCAAATGGAGATGTTCTTAAGTCCCAAATCTCTGTTTCTGTAAAAGGTTACAGTGCTACTTCAAACCACAAAACTCAAAAAAGTACTAGTGTATACAGTCCAGTGACAGCTTCTAGAATAATAGTCCACTTGGTTCATAGAAAAGTTATTAGCATAATAAATTAACATTGAATGTTTTCAAAAGGGCATGTTTATACGTTCTGAGCCAGAATCTTAGATCCTATTGCTAACAAAGATATACCGTAAATGCATGGCTACACAACTAATACTGCAAATATATGCTCAAACAAAACCAATATTAGGTTACATAAAATCCCATGGTACAGTACAAATACAGTGGAAATCACTGAACTTCTCTTACAGCCGACACAATCCAAACCATTGATTATTACACCATCCTAATCGTACAATATACATCATCATGAGAGAGAGAGAGAGAGAGAGAGAGAGAGAGAGAGAGAGAGAGAGAGAGAGAGAGAGAGAGAGAGAGAGAGAGAGAGAGAGAGAGAGAGAGAGAGAGAGAGAGAGAGAGAGAGAGCGAGGGCACTACAAACCCAACAAACAGGGGACGTCCTGAGGACATTCAGAGACGTTCTTATTAGGTCCCTTAAGGGTTTCGGATGGAATGTTATCCCACTGACATTCTAAGAAGGTTGCTTGATGATCCCATAGCCACTCTCCAGGGGACCTTTGTCTAGTTCCCTGTACGCTCCCAGGACGTCACTGAGGACCATGTTAGGACCTTTTAGAACGTTCTCAGGACTTTCATTTGACTAGTATTTAGGACGCCGCATGATGGTCCCAAGGGAACTTTCTCTGGGGGACATTTGTCTAGCTCCCTGTATGTTCACAGGATGTCACTGATTTTCATTTTACTAGTCCTTAGTACGTCTTGTGATGGTCCCACGGGACATTCTCTGGGGGACTTTTTTATCGTTCCCAATGTTTTTTGGATGTTGTATTATGGTTCACTGGAGGCTTCGTCTAGTTCCCGGTATGTCCCGCTGACATTCTTTCGACATTGTGTCATGGTCCCCTGGGGGTTTTGTCTAGTTGCTGGTTTGTCCCGGGGACGTGCTCAAGTAAGTTTTTAGGACGTTCTTTGGATGCTGTGTCCTGGTCCCCTGGAAGTTTTTGTCAAGTGACGGTCACAGGTGTCAAAAAACATTAAAAGTAAAACATTTAATTGTATGGGGAACTAGACAAAAACCGGGAACTAGACAAAAACCTCCTGGAGACTATCACATCACGTGACACGACATCCAGGGGAACTAGACAAAAACCTCCTGGAGACCATCACATCACGTGACACGACATCCAGGGGAACGTGACACAACCTCCAGGGGAACGTGACACGACATCCAGGGGAACGTGACACGACATCCAGGGGAACGTGACACAACCTCCAGGGGAACGTGACACAACCTCCAGGGGAACGTGACACGACATCCAGGGGAACGTGACACGACATCCAGGGGAACGTGACACAACCTCCAGGGGAAGTAGACACAACCTCCAGGGGAATGTGACACGACATCCAGGGGAACGTGACACAACCTCCAGGGGAACGTGACACGACATCCAGGGGAACTAGACACAACCTCCAGGGGAACGTGACACGACATCCAGGGGAACTA